>NC_059301.1:30981411-30991411 GCF_017591435.1 Portunus trituberculatus
ACTTATATGAATTCAGGCGTCAGTTTTACTTAACAACCAATTGTTAACTCTGTACATGCCTTATCCGACCATGCATGGTGTACTCTTTACATGTATGGGAATATTCCACTCGCGCAATTTTTCTTAGACAGGATGAAATCAAAAGCTTCTCGTATCATCAATACTTCTCCTTTGACTGACTGTCTTCAGCCTTTCTCACAGCCGGAATGTTGCATCTTTTGGTATCTGCCACCGCTATTTTCATGCTAACTGCTTTTCTGATCTTTCTAACTGTATGTCTCCCCTCCTCCTGCGGCCTTGCTGCATAAGGCTTTCTTCTTCCTTCCATCCCCATTCTGTCCAACTCTCTAATGCAAAAGTTAACCAGTACTCTCAATCATTCATACCTTTTTCAGGTAAACTCTGGAACTTACTATCTGCTTCTGTATTTCCAGCTTCCTGTGACTTGACTTCATTTAATGTTTCGAGACATTTATCCCTTTTTGGCTAAACTCTTAGACCTGCAAAGGGACTGACAACTAAGTGGGCTTTTTTTCGTTTTATTTTGCTCTTTTTATTTTATCTATTTTTTTTTTTTTATTTATACCATGTGGGCTTTTCACGGGAATTTATGGGCTAAAGGGGATACTTTTTGGGGTCCCTCCTATCTCAAAGCCCACCCGCTAGGAAACCGTTGCCCGGAGTGAGGAAGCCCATCCTACACTCGGACCGTGGACAGGATTTAAACCCGTGCGCTTGGAGACCCCTCGGACCCCAAGCACGCATGGTTTCACTGTACCACGGCGGCCAGCTTTCCCCTTTTACATAAAAAAAAAAAATTTTTCGTGCTAGGGAGTGCCATAATAAACGTCACACAGACACTTCCCTCCTCACTGAACACGATAAGATCAAGGAAAAGAAAAGAAATAATGAAAAAGCTATGAAAGGTAAAGTCAAAGAGGTGGGAGTAATTGACATTTATCGATGCCACCATAACACAGTGGCCTCCTCTCGCCACGCATAGCACGAAGTTTGGAGTAGAGGCAGTTTAACCATCTATGCAAGGCAGTCATCTAACATGATTATAATATTTTTGAGAACTAAAGAGACCTGATATTAATCTATAAATCTCCCATTCTTTGCTTATCCCAACGGTTTATCTTTGTTCGTTGCATTAAGAAGACTACGCTCAGACCTCCAGACTCTATCTCAGAGTATTATAAACTCTATCACTTTCTCATTCTTCTCTGGTCTGAAAATTTGCTCATTCTCCGGCATTTCCTTCATATTTTCCTCGGTAATGGCAATTAAAAAAATACTCTTTCAGAGAGAGAGAGAGAGAGAGAGAGAGAGAGAGAGAGAGATTATCAAATAGACTAGCATTATTGAAACCGACTCAGAAATCATGAAATGTCAGAAAAAAATGCTTTTTTCCTAAAATTGCCAGATAAGAAGTGATGTAAAACTTTCAAGGCAGGCAATTATATATATATATATATATATATATATATATATATATATATATATATATATATATATATATATATATATATATATATATATATATATATATATATATATATATATATATATATATATATATATATATATATATATATATATATATATATATATATATATATATATATATATATATATATATATATATATATATATATATATATATATATATATATATATATATATATATATATATATATATATATATATATATATATATATATATATATATATATATATATATATATATATATATATATATATATATATATATATATATGTGTGTGTGTGTGTGTGTGTGTGTGTGTGTGTGTGTGTGTGTTTTATGTCAGGAAGAGCGCCAGCCAAGGGCAAAAAAATAAAAGAAATATAAAAAAAAAGGGCTACCGTGCTGTCTCTCTAAAAAGTGGAATAGCGTCAGCCAAAATTAGGGAGCAAATGCCTCGATACCTCCCTCTTAAAAGAAGACAAGTCGTAGGAATTCGGAAATACAGATGCAGGGAGGGAGTTCCAGAGTTTACTAGTAAAAGGTATGAATGAATGAGAGTACTGGGTAACTCTTGCGTAAGAGAGTTGGACAGAATAGGGATGAAAGGAAGAAGAAAGCCTTGTGCAGCGAGGCCGCAGGAGGAGGGGAGGCATGCAGTTAGCAAGATTAGTAGAGCAGTTAGCATGAAAACAGCGATAATAGATAGAACGAGATGCAACATTTCGGCGATGAGAAAGAGGCTGAAGACAGTCAGAGAAGGGGAGTTGATGAGACAAAAAGCTTTTGATTCCACCCTATTTAGTACTGGTAAAACTGTGTGACTGGAACTCCCCCCAAACATGCAAAGAGTACTCCATACACGGGCGGATAAGGCCTTTATACAGAGTAAGCAGTTGGAGGGGGGAGAAAAACTGGCAGAGAAGCCTCAGAACGCCTAACTTCATAGAAGCTGTTTTAGCAAGAGATGAGATGTGAAGTTAAGATTATGAGTAAAAGACAGACCAAGAATATTCATTGTGGAAGAGGGAGACAGCTGAGTGTCACTGAAAAGGAGGGGATAGTTGTCTGGAAGGTTGTGTCGAGTTGATAGATGGAGGAATTGAGTTTTTGAGGCATTGAAAACTACTTGATTTTCTCTGCCCCAATCGGAAATCTTAGAAAGATCGGAAGTCAGGCGTTCTATGGCGTCCCTGCGTCATCTGTTGACTTCCTGACTGGCAAAACGCCAGATGCACCTTCGCTTTGGGGGATCCTGTGGAGGGATTGGAGAAATAGCACAAGATACAGAAATGAGATTGTGATCGGAGGAGCCCAACGGAGATGAAAGGGTGACAGCATAAGCAAAAGGATTAGAGGTGAGGAATAGATGAATAATGTTGGGCGTGTCTCCAAGACGGTCAGGAATACGAGTTGGGTGTTAAACCAATTGCTCTAGGTCATGGAGGATAGCAAAGTTGAAGGCTAACTCACCAGGATGGTCACTGAAGGGAGATGAAAGCCAAATTTGGTGGTGAACATCGAAATCTCCAAGAATGGAAATCTCAGCGAATGGGTAGAGGGACAGAATGTGCTCCACTTTTTAAGTTAGATAGTTAAAGAATTTACTATAGTCAGATGTGTTAAGGGAGAGATAAACAGCGCAGATGGATTTAATTTGAGAGTGAAGATTCAAGAGTGTGGGCACAAGAGCAAATTAAGTCGTTGCGTACATAGACGCAACATCCAGCTTTGGAACGAAAATGAAAATAAAGAAAGTGGGAGGGAACAGAGAAGTTGCCTCAGACAGCTGTGTTTCGGTGAGGAAAAGTAGATGAGGTTTAGTAGAGGAGAGGTGGTGTTCCACAGATTGAAAATTAGAACTAAGACCGCGCATGTTGCAGAAGTTAATGTAGAAAAAGTTGAGGGAGGTGTCAAGACATTTGGGGTCGTTATCAAGAGAGGTGTCCGACCTGGGGACATTTTTGGTCCCTTCCCCAGAATGAGACTCCGAGGCATTGATTGGAGTTCCCATTTTTCTTTTAAATTTTGATTTTCAAGTGAAGGGTGTATGTGTGGTAAGTGCATGTAGTTTTCTGTGAAGAAGGAGAGTTGTTTTTAAAGGGGAGGCTGTGACTGTGTGTGTGTGTGTGTGTGTGTGTGTGTGTGTGTGTTTGTGTTTCACTGTTTGATGTGCTGCAGTCTCTGACGAGACAGCCAGACGTTACCCTACGGAACGAGCTCAGAGCTCATTATTTCCGATCTTCGGATAGGCCTGAGACCAGGCACACACCACACACCGGGACAACAAGGTCACAACTCCTCGATTTACATCCCGTACCTACTCACTGCTAGGTGAACAGGGGCTACACGTGAAAGGAGACACACCCAAATATCTCAAACCCGGCCGGGGAATCGAACCCCGGTCATCTGGCTTGTGAAGCCAACGCTCTAACCACTGAGCTACCGGGCGTGTGTGTGTGTGTGTATGTGTGTGTGTGTGTGAAGACTGCATTAATGATAACATTTGATAGATGAAAAATGTACTACATGCTAATGTGGCTTACATCCTATGTTAAGATACATGATGAAGAAAATAAACATTATTTTTCAAGATTTTATTTGGAGTACTGACGTGATATTTTCGTCAGCTTTCCTCTGACACGGAAGAATTGTCTTGTGTGGAGGAAGTGAGGGATTTTTATGCTGCTCAGGGGGTGACGCCAGTCTTTTCCTGGATCCAGTCCAGGTAGTGGTGCACGCGGGTGAAGGCAGCGGGGTAGCCCTTCTCGCAGCCAGCAGCGGACCCGAAGGAGGTGATACCGTAGGTCTTGCCGCCCTTGTTCAAGGGGCCACCAGAGTCACCCTAAGGAAATAGATATATAGCTATATGAATATTAACATAAACAAACAAATTAAGTAATAGATAATGCTTGAAAAATCACTTGCTTGTGCACACACACACACACACACACACGCAAACACAAATACGATAAAGAATTATATATATATATATATATATATATATATATATATATATATATATATATATATATATATATATATATATATATAATTATCATTACGTTGCAAGTGCTGTGGCCACCGGTACCATCGATGCAGACGACGCCACTTCCCACAATGCCGTACACAGCGTTGCAATCGTCGTTGCTCATGACGGGCACTGTCACTTGGCGGAGAACGTCAGAGATTCCGCTGGCGCCTGTGGTAAGGTGACATTTGTGTGGTATAAAGAAAAAAATCCCATTTTTTGTGCTATCTTCAAGTCATCGGCATAATGGCCTCAATAATATCACAATACTTTGACGTGAATGTAAATAAAAATTAAAAATAAGAGGGATTTCGTACGTTTCAAACATCTATTCTGCAGAAAGAAAAATACAAAATTAAAAGAAATGTTAGTGGACTGTGGAAAGGAAGTGTTTTTTGAAAATGACACATCGTGTGTTGATAATTATATAATGAGTGGTGCTTTCTTCCCAGTGGCGTGGTTTTAATCAACATGTTCATTCAAGTTCTGGCTGTCTTTCTTTGAGTTGGTGATATGCAACACTCATCTATTTTAGATTTTAGCATTTGCTATCATGTTATTGTTGTTTATGCTTTAAATGATTATTTCAGGAAGCTGTAACACTTACTGTCGGAGGGCCTGCCCCAGCCAGTGGGGGTGACGAGGTCTCCCACATTCACATCAGATGAGGGCAGTTTGACAGCCTGGATGTTCTCTGCGGAAAATTGATATCTTCTTAGACAACAGTATGAGTAGAAGTAGTACATAACAGTAGAAAAAATGTTTTTCCGAAAAAGGCATGTTTGTACAGCAAAGTTAACAATGATGTTTTTTACTCACGATTGAAGGTCACAGGCGACGGCAGCTTGACGAGGGCAAGGTCGTTTGTCAGCAGGAAGGAGTTCCAGTGCTCATGGGTGAAGAAGTTCGTGCTTGTCATGCTCACCTGAGAGGGCTCGTTCTGGCGGATGTTGTGGGCACCCATGACGACATCGATGAATCCAGCGCTGAAGCAAGATGTAATTATGTTCAGGCCTCAGATCACGTTCGGTAGGAAAAAGAGTCCAAAGCTATCTCTTTGCTCTTTTTTTATTTTCATTATTGTTTATCTATTTTTTTTTTTTTTTTTTTTTGAACTAGAAGACGCATCAGTCTCTTGCTGTGATCAACTTACCCGTCAGCGCAGTGAGCAGCAGTCAGCACCCATTCGTTGGAGATGAGGGAGCCGCCGCAGAAATACATGTTGTCAATGAAGAGAGCCACCTGGTGGGGCCACGAGTGGGGTGTCGCCTCCTCCCCGCCCACGATGCGAGCTGTAAGGATTCCTCCATTACCTCCTGATTGAACCAAGGATCCCTCATGTCTTTTTCAAAGCAGTAATGAAAATGTTCTTATTCGACTTTCCAGCACACATAAAGAAAGGAAAAAACATGAGTTTTGAGAATACCCACCGGACTTGACGGGGCCAATAGGTGTGACCAATGGCTTTGGAGATTTCCAGTGCCATGGCTTGCCCGCCGCGGGATTACCGCTCTGTGGAAGTAAAAGAAAAATGCTGATTGTAATCCATTCTATTCTAAACGTCTTTTTTTTTTTATAGATAACTCTCCACATTTACTTGCATTCCGTAAGAGGTAATGGATGTGACACAGTTGGCGTTCAAGTTATTATAGCAAGGCACGTGGCTACTCACGGCGACAGCACCGCAGACAAGGAGAAGGGCGAGCTTGGCAATCATGCTGGCAGCTACCTGACGAAACTCGGAGTGTATGGCCATTTTATACAAAGATGCCTCGTTAAGGGTTACCCAAACATATCTTTGCCTCATTACCATCTGTATGTTCCCATGAGATTGAGTCTATTTACTGATAAGCATTATTTTTTTGTGTCAAGACAAACGTTGCTCGGTGTTTCATTGTCTGATAATTAGTGAATAGACCTACTCTAAACTTAGGTGTTATTGTTTTTGCAGTTAGATTTAGCGAAATCAACTAATAAAATAAACAAATGAATAAATATAATCAAGGCAATATTATAATATCTTTATATCTATGAAAGTTCTGGAAGGGGAAATGTGTTGTTGTACTATAGCTGATTCACCTGCGTCACAAGAATTTGTGGTTGTTGTTAGTGATGCAGTGCATTGTGTTGGCACAGACACATCTTATTTAACTAGTCCTCTCATGGAGCATAGAAGAGTCTTGAACAAAACGGGTAACAATCTTGTTAACAATGCTGCCTAAGCAGATCTCTGCCTTGATGCCCATCTTTATCCCTCCCTTTCCCTGCACCCACAGTACTTGCCAGTAGCTCATACATCATGCAGTGAGTTGCGATCTCGCACGGACCTTGGTGTAGATCCTGGCAAATACAATCAGACTACCTTCCTTATTCTGAAACAATTCTGCACCACATCTCTACTACATTTAGTTAGCGTTGGCTCCAGAGACGTTACACGAGCCTTTAAGAGTGTTGCTATTTTTTGAGTGACAGATTAACGAGATTTCTCCATTGTTAACGGAAGGAACAATCTCAAAAATAGTCATGATTGGAAATTAGTCGTACTTACATGCAATTATTAATCAAGACTTCATGCTTTAGTTGACAGCAAATTTTCGGTGACTGAATTAAAATCTAACCTAATCTAACCTAACTTAACCTAACCTAATCTAACCTAACCTCACCTAACCTAACATCACCTCACCTAACCTAACCTAACCTCATCTCACACTCACCTAACCTCACCTCATCACACCTAACCTTAACTAATCTAGCCTAACCTATACCGTAAGTATGCATAGGCTGTTGCATAGGTTAATCGGATTTTTTTCTTTATGTAGGAGAGAAGTCCAGCCAAGGGCAACAGAATGTTGAGAAAGAAAAAAAAAAGGCCCATTTTAGTGCTGGTTCTCGAAAGATAAAAAGGGTTAGCCAAAATTGAGGGGCAAATGTCTTGATAACTCCTTAAAAGAAATTAAGTCGTAGAAAGAGGGAAATACAGAAGCAGGCAGGGAGTTCCAGAGTTTACCAGTGAAAGGTATGAATGATTGAGAGTACTGGTTTAACTCTTGCGTTAGAGTTAGACTGAATAGGGATGGAAGGAAGAAGAAAGCCTTGTGCAGCAAGGCCGCAGGAGGAGGGAAGGCATGCAAGATCAGTAAAACAGTTAGCATGAAAATAGCGATAAAAGATAGCATGAGATACAACATTTCGGCGGTGAGAAGGAGGCTGAAGACAGTCAGAAAAGGGGAGCTGATGAGACGAAAAGCGTTTGATTCCATCCTATCTAATAAAACTGTGAGTGGAACATCTCCCCACCCCCCCACTAAATGCGAAGAGTACTCCATACAGGGGCGGATAAGGCCCTTGTACAGAGTAAGCAATTCGAGGGGCGAGAAAATTGGCAGAGACGACGCAGAACTCCTAATTTCATAGAAGCTGTTTTAGCTAGGGAAGAAATGTGAAGTTTCCAGTTAAGATTATGAGTAAAGGACAGACCGAGGATATTCAGTGTGGAAGAGGGAGACAGCTGAGTGTCATTGAAGAAGAGGGATAGTTGTCTGGAAGGTTGTGTAAATTTGATAGATGGAGGAATTGAGTTTTTGAGACATTGAAAACTACTAGATTTTCTCAGCCCTAATCGGAAATCTTAGAAAGATCAGAAGTCAGGCGTTCTGTGGCGTCCCTGTGATTTGTTGACTTCCTGAAGGGTTGGTCGTCTCTGAAAGGACGTGGAAAGATGTAGGTGGTATCATCAGCGTAGGAGTGGATAGGGCAAGAAGTTTGGTTAAGAAGGTCATTAATGAATAATAGAAGAGAGTGGGTGACAGGACAGAACCCTGAGGAACACCACTATTAATAGATTTAGGAGAAGAACAGTGGCCGTCTACCACAGCAGCAATAGAACGGTCGGAAAGGAAACTTGAGATAAAGTTGCAGAGAGAATTATAGAAGCCGTAGGAGGGCAGTTTGGAAATCAAAGTCTTTATGCCAGACTATATCAAGAGCTTTTGATATGTCTAACTACAGCAAAAGTTTCACCGAAATCTCTAAAAGAGGATGACCAAGACTCAGTAAGGAAAGCCAGAACATCACCAGTAGAGCGACCTTGACGGAAGCCATACTGGCGATCAAATAGAAGATTGTGAAGTGACAGATGTTTGAGAATCTTCCTATTCAGGATAGATTAAAAAAACTTTAGACAAGCAAGAGATTAAAGCTATAGGGCGGTAGTTTGAGGATTAGAACGGTCACCCTTTTTAGGAACAGGCTGAATGTAGGCAAACTTCCAGCAGGAAGGAAAGGTAGAAGTCGATAGACAAAGTTGAAAGAGTTTGGCCAGGCAAGGTGCAAGCACGGAAGCACAGTTTTGAGAACAATAGGAGGGACCCCATCAGATCCATAAGCCTTCCGAGGGTTTAGGCCAGCGAGGGCATGGAAAACATCATTACGAAGAATTTTAATTGTAGACATGAAATAGTCAGAGGGAGGAGGAGAGGAGGACAAGCCCAGAATCATCCAAGGTGGAGTTGTGAGCAAAGGTTTGAGAGAAGAGTTCAGCTTTAGAGACAGAAGAGATGGCAGTGGTGCCATCAGGATGAAATAAAGGAGGAAAGATGAAGAAGTGAAGTTATTTGAGATGTTTTTGGCTAGATGCCAGAAGTCACGAGGGAGTTTGAGTTTGAAAGATTTTGACATTTTCTATTTATGAAGGAGTGTTTGGCAAGTTGAAGAACAGACTTGGCATGATTCCGGCAGAAATATAAAGTGCATGAGATTCAGGAGATGGAAGGCTCAAGTACCTTTTGTGGGCAACCTCTCTATCATGTATAGCACGAGAACAGGCTGAGTTAAACCAAGGTTTAGAAGATTTAGGTTACGAGGAAAAGAATAAGGAATGTACGCCTCCATGCCAGACACTATCACCTCTGTTATGCTTTCAGCACAAAGAGATGGGTCTCTGACACGGAAGCAATAATCATTCCAAGGAAAATCAACATAAATACTTCCTCAGGTCTCCCCAAATGGCAGAGGCAAAACGCCAGTGACACCTCCGCTTAGGGAGATCCTGGGAAGGGATTGGAGGAATAGGACAAGATACAGAAATGAGATTGTAATCGGAGGAGCCCAACGGAGATGAGAGGGTGACAGCATAAACAGAAGGATTAGAGGCGAGGAAGAGATCAAGAATGTTGGGCGTATCTCCAAGACGGTCAGGAATACAAGTAGGATGTTGCACCAGTTGCTCTAGGTCATGTAGGATAGCAAAGTTGAAGGCTAGTTCACCAGGATGATCAGTGAAGGGAGAGGAAAGCCAAAGCTGGTGATAAACATTGAAATCTCCAAGGATGATCTCTGCAAAAAGGTTGAAGGACTTTGGAAGTTAAATGAAGGGAACTCCAAGGATATGCCTCAACTTTTGCAAAATACCTCACATTCAGTTTGGGGAAAAAAAAAAAAATTGATATACCTGGAAGACAAGACATGAAGCTTTCCTTCTACTG
>NC_059301.1:30998911-31008911 GCF_017591435.1 Portunus trituberculatus
ATACCTTGAATGTTGGAGTGAGTTGCTATGAAAGGTTAACATTATGTAAGATAAACTCACATCTGGTACCTCTCAAGGCTAATGCCACGTCGAACCTAACGCAACATATATCCTTGCTTATTTCTACGGGCATTGATAAAATAAAATTAATTCTTCACATCGTCTAATTTGCAGTGATCAGGGACAATTTCTCTTGGTTTTACAAACAAGTTCATAAGCTCACGCAATGTTTTACCGATCTATTCATTCATTTTATTTTATTTCTATAAGGATTGCTAAGAAAATGTAATGCTTCACGTTGACTGATTTGTTGGAATCAGAGGAATCTTTTCAATGCCTTATAGAAAAGTAAATTCACAACTTCACATAATATTAATCGATTTTTTTTGTTTGTTTATAAACAATACATTAATAATGTCCAATGTTTTGCCGTTTATCTCATCTCAGAAAAATTAAGTCGTTCACATAGACTGATTTGTAAACAAAGGTAATTTGATGTGGCTAACAAAAGTAAAAAGTGCAAAAAGTATGTAGATGTAGAGATGCGAACAGCTCATCTGCCTCTAAAGAATAATACTCTGTATAAACTAACTTGCAGGAAACAACGTTAGGCTAAGTCATAAGAGTATGTGATGATATGTCTTGGCACACACACACACACACACACACACACACACACACACACACACACACACACACACACCTTTAGTGAACGTTATGATAGAATAAGGGAACATTTTCTATGGTCGCAGCCTAGATAGAGGAATACTGTCTTTGTGGGAGAACAAGAAGAAGAAGAAGAAGAAGAAGAAAAGTCTCTCAAGTGGTGCAAGTGTTTCTCTTTTTTTTTTTTTTTGCGTCGTTGTTTTATACTTCTCATAACGCTAGGCATTCTGATATCACAAGATTGTTAACTATTTCTCCCTCATAAAACAAGAGAAAAAAAATTGCATTAGACGGTAAGAATTTTGTGGCCCATTGATGTCTTCATCCCATTTTTTTTTCTTGAGGTCTACCACACCTATGTAAAAGGAATTTCACGAAAATGTTTAAAGACACATCTATAGATCTGGATAATCCTTATAACACAGCTTTTTAGGAACTGGCACCTACATTCTGTGAAAAAAAATTTATCCTGTCCTTTTGTTGCCATTTGCCAGAGCTCGTGTTGTATGAAGCCTTAAAAGCATGCACATGAATGAGCAGAGATTTATGAACTGAAGACGGGTTCACACGTGCCAATTTGCGACTGACATTTTATGTCAAGATCTGTGCCTAGCGACTAGATTAAGCAGTCGCAAAACAAGACCAACATGTTTGTCTTGTTCTCGATTTGCGACTTTATTTACGTCGTGACGTCACGGAGTAAACTTTGAAAATGTGGTCTCCTGGTATAGATAAATAGATGTTAGAGTTGGTGAGGGAAAAAGAACACATCTGCAACCCCAGAAATAAATTATACAATAAAAAAAAAAAGCTTGCGCAAATCGTCGTTCGACAAAATAGCTGCCACTCTACAAACACTGTTTCCCTCAATGCAGGGTGTTGTTGGAGATGAGGATTGAAGACTTGTCAGGATTTAATTTAATCGCAATTGTGCATAGTCTTCTTAAGATTAACAATTTTCTTATGAGAAATGTAGGCTAATTTAGAGTGTGGTAGACACTCCTTTCTTTCCTTCTATTTAGCCAGGGACGTATCCAAAGGCATTTTCTTTTCTGTTTACTCCTCCAAATGAAGAGCAATCACAGCTTCAGCATCGTCACTGGAGGAAGACATCTTGACGGTTTACTTCCCGCCAAGGCGCCAATTAGTCGATACTTTCCAGTCGCTACGTGTGATACTTTCCGACTAGGAGGGATGAGTCGGAAAGTCTACCGACGTAAAATTTCAGTCGCAAATTGGCACTTGTGAACCCGCCTTAAGAGAACTTCATATTGCAAATTTGTCCTACATTTTGTAATAACTGATACATAGACTGTTAAATACATCTCAGGGTTCTCTCCTCTCTAACAAAACTCTAATAAAATAACCTTAAGTCTCCATCTCTTCAATTATCATTTCTACATTTACACTTAATTTTTACTTTTTGGATTCCTGATGACAAGATACTAATGTCGTTCATTGCTAGTACTGTTTGTGCACTGTGTTCGTCCAGTTTTGCTTCATATTAGAGGTAGACTATGTACTTGCGGCAAATGTCAGCACGTGAACATCAGAACATAAGAGCATAAGGGAACCTGCAAGCCGGCAGACCTGTATTTGTCAGTCCCTGAATGGAACATATCTACCTATTACCACCTATCATTTCCATCAATGAATTTTTGTAATCTTTTATGGAAGAAGGTTCCAGGTGATTTGGCACTAAGAATTTGATTACTAAGTCTATTTGAAAAGCAAATTCTACTGATCTTTTTTTCTTTCTTTTTTCTTTTTTTTTTTCTTTTTTTTAAGATCTAAATGGATCAAGCAAGAACTCATCATTTATTCTCCTAATCTGATTGCCGAGTCTGATTTTTTCGTCTTCGATTCCGCAGACTCTACAGTGTTAAGTGACTCCATGCAAAGATTAGATAGTGATAGTGGTCTTTGTTCTTTATCGCAAACAATAGGGGACTAACTTGGGATGATTCATTTTAGATATATACAGTGATTTCATTGCCCTTTAGTACCAGTACATCACAGAAGCAGTGGCAATTGGCTCAAAGGTTATTGTGTCTTCGCGATGACAACGACACCAGAGCCTAACGAAGAAACACCGTTCTTAAGCTTTCCCTCTGTCAGAAGTGAGTGTCTACTGTTGGTTAGTGTTAATTGAATAAGTTCAATTTTTTTCTTTGTTGTTGTTCTTTTCACAAAATTCACCAGACAAAATTGTTACTAAAGAATTGGTATCCTCTGATGTTTTCGTTGTCGGTTTCTTAAAATATTGTTCACCACTGATCTACATAGTTTCTCAGCTCTCTACTCTTTATTACACCTCATCAGACGATATTTTAACTATGGGATTCATTTTCTCTGACATTTGCGTTACCATTTTCTCGAAATTAGATCCATAGTGTTTTTATTACATCGTTGTTACAATTGTCAATTCGCCTTTTACTTAAGAGTAAGACGATATGAAAATAAACCCTTAGCTCTTAAATACTTGGTTCTGAACTTGAATACCTATTTTTAATGCATATGGATAAAGACCACAGTAATGATAATTATTACGTAACCATTAGTGTTTGTCTGTCTTTCGAAATTAGTACGTAAGACAGAACCATGCGCGCTTTGGGATCCGAAGGGTCTCCAAGCGCACGGGTTCGAATCCTGTCCATGGTCTGAGTGCAGGTTGGGCTTCCTCACTCAGGGCAACGGTTTCCTAGCGGGTGGGCTTTGAGATAGGAGGTACCCTAAAAAGTATCCCCTTTAGCCCATAAATTTCCGTGAAAACCCCACATGGTATAAATGAAAAAAAAAAATAAAAATGAAATGCTTCCCGAGAGAGAGAGAGAGAGAGAGAGAGAGAGAGAGAGAGAGAGAGAGAGAGAGAGAGAGAGAGAGAGAGAATAGGTCAGATCAAAGCAAAACTCAAAGCAAATAAAAATAACCATATTGTAATTAAGGAATTTATGTAGCATTGCTGTAGTATATACATAAACTAATCTATATACCACCTTTCCGTCTTAAGCCAGGATCAATCCCCGCCACACACTTGCCCTGCTGGGATGTCTTGGCCTTGCGGTTGACTATTGCCAGCGAGTCAACTTGTCAGTTGCCATTGTGGCCATGGTGAAGCCCAGCCGTGACAACACTTCTCACTCCTGCCCTTACGCTTTCTACCACTCCAGCAATGTAAGAAGCAAACACGCTCATTACTTTACCTTTGAATCAACCTGCATGCTGCATCAGTGGCAACAGGTGCAGTGCAAGATATAACTATTTCTAAGTCTCATAGATAAGTTGAGTTTTTAATGTGTTCTTTTTTTTTCATTGATGTGGTTAAATACTTTTTTTTTTATCATTATTAATGGAATGATGAGAACACCCCTAAAATCCCCATTACCTCCCTAGAGCACTTTGATTATAGTCATGATAAGAGATTGAAGTGTTTGAGAATACGAGTCCATGCTCAGCTCTCTTAGTCGTCGGTGACTCAGTGTATAGTTATTGATGTGCTTGCCGTAGATAATAGTTAACGGTTCAGAAACTATTATTTCTTTTATCTCTCTTTTCGTACGAGGTCCACGCATTTCCTCAGTCGCACGGGAATTACTCTACCCAAATGATAGCAATGACAGAAGCGATGCAGTGGGTACGTGGTGGAAAGGAATTTTCATGGGACAAATGGACGCAAGGGCTGGTGCTCGGAAGCTTTTATTGGGGTTATGCCGTCACCAGCGTCTTTGGAGGAAGAATTAGTGACTACTTGGGTGGCAAGACTGTGATGGGACTCGGAGTATTTGCTGCCTCCTTCCTGACACTCATGACACCCCTGGCTGCCTGTGCATCCGTGCAGGCACTCGTCATCACCAGAATTTTTCTCGGCATTGCACAGGTAAGCGCATCAAGACAAGATTTTTTTTATCATCTCGTATTGCATCAATTTATGAAAATATGTAATAACTAAATAAGAAGCTTGCTTGTATTTGCACTTTTACCTGATGGCAAAGTTATTTATCAATCGCTACTGCTACGTGGACAATTTTCCGTAACAATATTCTTTTAAGTAAATAATCATTTATTGGTATTTCGATATACAGATATACTTTAATTTATGTAGATTGAGGTATTAGCACCAGCTTGTCGAGCCGAGTCTCCCTGAGAAGCAGATATGAGAAAAAAAAGATTAGAAAGCGTTCAGGTGCATGGTAATATTGTAAACAATATTAGAAACTACACATAATTTAAATATCTTTTTATTCATCTAACTACAGTAAAGTTGTGAGTATACATGGATGTATAGGTATGTACTGTAAGTGCTAAGAAGTTTTATATCATATTTTCTTTTTGAATGTGGAATAACTATTTGTTTGGAATAACTGTTTTAATTGAAGAGGTAAACTGTTAAGTAACTTTGGAGCTGTAAATAGTACACTGTTTTTAAACAAGACTGTTCTGAATTTTGGACATGCGAAATCTACATTATTGCTTCTGGTATTAAGTGAATAATTAATTATCCTAGAAATATCGACACCTGAATGAAACATTTTATAAATGAGTAACAGTTGAAAGCATTTATGATTAGAGTTAAAATTAAAGATATCCATAAAACACATAATATCAGTAACGGAATATTTCTTCGTATATTTTACAGAAAGCAGAAATAATAGAAATTGGTTTGTAATTGCTTGTATCACATCTGTTACCAACTTTATATATATTGGAATAACTTTGGCTTATTCATTCAAATGGTCTGGAAAAATGTCGCGTTTTAGTGACAGATTGACTGTGTAAGTTAAAGAAACAGCCAGCGACTCATTCATGTCTCAATATTTTTGGTGAAATTTCATCAAATACTAGAGCGTTTGATTTTTTGGGCTGGAGACATTTTCGTACTTCTGTACCGTTAGTAGCCAACATGTACATGGAACTGTTAGGAGAAGTTAAGTACCATACATTGTTCTATTTCTAACAAACTTTTATATTATTGGACAAAATTTATCGATCTTAATCTCAATTATATATATATATATATATATATATATATATATATATATATATATATATATATATATATATATATATATATATATATATATATTATGTATATATTGTGCACACGCGTACGTGCATATGTGTGTGTGTGTGTGTGTGTGTGTGTGTGTGTGTGTGTGTGTGTGTGTGTGTGTGTGTGTGTGTGTGTGTGTGTGTGTGTGTGTGTGTGAACAAATTAGAATATAATTGTGAAAGAAAGCTAAAAGAATGAGGGAAGGGTAAGCCCACACCGTCACCTCATTGGTACTGCCGCGGTGTGACACAAAGGTGCTCTCGTCTTGGAAAAAGAAAAAGCGACCAAAGTGAGAAAAAAAAGCAGCTTTGTAAGCCAAAGGCTTTGACACTAAGTAAGTAAGCTGTGTACTTTCTTTATAGTACAAATGAAACACAGAATACAAAATAAGGTACTCCACTTGTCAAGCAAATCTGGAAAAAAGGTCGCGTCCCACACATTACGATGTGAGGTGACCGAACCACGAATCAGCATGACTTGCAGAAAAAATAAATAAAAATCTAACCATCGTATAATATTGTGTAAAAAATTTTGGAGTCGTGAAACATCGAGTGACAGTCTAAAGCGTATCGTGTTAGTTGTGCATTTTTCCAATTCATCCTGAAAAAATAGCTCACCCTTTATTTTTCCGCGATTTATCGTCGAAAAAAAACCGTTATAAACCTATCGTATCACTATCAGTGTACGTTCGTGTGATTGTCATGTGGCATTTATTGTATTCGTTACATGGTCATCATATTTGTCGCCTCTCAAGAATTGTACGACAATCGAGATTATAGCTTGATAACCGACCGAAAGCTGAATGGTGATGGAAAGATAAAAGCTAACGAACCTACCACAAAAATTACAAGATGCACCAGGGTCAATCACAATTACAAATCGAGTCTTGAACGTGGGCGTGGAAAGGGCCATGTTGCATGGGATGCGATGTTGTGGCGTCGGTGGATGCTGCTGTGGAACTGTGACGGGCAGGTGTGTGCCCACAATTTATAATTATACAGGCGCGAATTCCAGAAAAAAAAAAAAAAATGGTCCTGTCGCGCTCGTGTTTGTCTGGCAACATTCGTGTAAATCGTTCAGTTGTTGTCCTGTGGTTGTCTGTTGCCATTGAACATCATACTGTTAATGATGTATCTTCGAATAACATCTTATCTCTAGTGTGTGGGTCGTGTGGCCATCACGCTGGTGTCATACTGGAATTGTGAAAAATGATTGACAGCAAGATAGTATATTGTTAGGTGGTCGTCCTGTGCTCATTAAAATCTAAGACATAGAGTGTGCCCATCTCACAGCTGTTGTGTGACTCTGGCGGCCGTCATGGGCAGTGGGATTTGTCGGTTATCGTGCAAAAAGTGGAAGTCATGCTCAGTAGTACGGCGTTCACCTCTCATCGTGTAAAGTTGACGAGGGCGACGATATCCCCTGCCTGACATGATATCTCGCAACGATGGACGTTACGAGTATTGACATATTCATGTGTGTTGATTGTTACTTGTTTGTATTCTGTACTTTTGTTATATGTAAGCATGTTTGCTTTTAAAGATTGCTTCTTTCAGAACAGATTTTCTCTATTTTTTTTTTTTTTTTTCTTATTATGGCTAAGAAGACAATAAAATTGTGAACGGGAATATGTCTCAAGAACTCTTGCTACTTGTTTTCTCGTCTCATAATATAAGTTGTGCTAAGACATTCCGAGGCAAAGTAGGTCATGAAGAATGAGACAAGTTACACGGCGCGCACTTCATGCAGCATTGTGTTTAAGATCTGTGGTTACACATTTCCAGAATTCTCTCTCTCTCTCTCTCTCTCTCTCTGAATAAATAAATAAATGATTAAATATATATATATATATATATATATATATATATATATATATATATATATATATATATATATATATATATATATATATATATATATATATATATGAGGTGGGCAAGAGCGCTCTTACTTCCGCTCCTTGCAGACTTCCAGATCACGGGCGGAGGACCGCGAGCGCCAAAAGCTTGAAATAAGAGAGGAGGAAAGGGGAGCAGACCCTTCAAATTCAAAGTCCGTTCATCTCCTCGCGTTCTTTTTATCTCATCCTCCGCTCACGCAGTCCGCTCCCCCTCTCGCACTCTTTTTTTTTTTCTCATTCTCCACTCACACCCACTTGAGTTCCCTTGGTCCACTTCCCCTTTTTGCTCTCCCCTCTCCGCTCTCCACTCCCCGCACCTACCTCGAGCTCTCTGCTCTTCCCTCTCCCCTCGCGCTCTTCACTCTCTGCTCTACCCTCACAAATGTTAGGTGATGATGGTAAAGAGAAGAAAGAGAAAGAGCAGAAGAAGGAGGAGGAGGAGGAGGAGGAGGAGGAGGAGGAGGAGGAGGAGGAGGAGGAGGAGTAGAAGACTTAACTTCCAGTGTATTAATTTACTAACCTTATTTATTCAAAAAATTAAAAAGAGGGAAAAACCTCATCCAGAGAGAGAGAGAGAGAGAGAGAGAGAGAGAGAGAGAGAGAGAGAGAGAGAGAGAGAGAGAGAGAGAGAGAGAGAGAGAGAGAGAGAGAGAGAGAGAGAGAGAGAGAGAGAGAGAGAGAGAGAGAGAGAGAGAGAGAGAGAGAGAGAGAGAGAGAGAGAGAGAGAGAGAGAGAGAAGAAGCAGCAGCAGCAGCAGCAACAGTAGCAGCAGCAGCAGTGGCAGCAGCAACAGCAGCAGCTGCTGCTGCTGCTGTTGCTGCTGTTGCTGCTGCTGCTGCTGCTGCTACTTCTACTATTACCACTGCTACTTTTTTTTATTTAAGAGGGAGAACTACCAAGGGCAAAAAAATAAATTTTAGTAAAAAAGGCCCACTTGAATTGCAGTCTCCATAAAAGAATAGAAAAAATTAATCAAAATTTTGGGACAAATATCTGGACACCTCTCTCTTTAACTAAATTAAGTCGTAGGAAGATGGAAGTATAGAAACAGACAGGGAGTTCCAGAGTTTACCAGTGAAAGATATGGATGATTGAGAATACTGGTTAACTCTTGTATTTGAAGGTTGGACAGAATAGGAGTGAGAGGAAAAAGAAAGCCCTGTGCAGCGAGGCCGCAGGAGGAGGGGAGGCATGCAGTTAGCAAGATCAATAGAGCAGTTAGCATGAAAATAGCGATAAAAGATAGAAAGGGATGCAACATTTCGGCGGTGAGAAACAGGCTGAAGACAGTTAGTCAGAGGAGGGGAGTTGATGAGACGAAAATCTTTTCATTCCACCCTATCTATTAAAGCAGTATGAATGGAACCCCTCAAACATGCGAAGAGTACTCCATACAAGGATGGATAAGGCCTTTGTACAGAGTTAGCATTTGGAGGGGTGAGTAAAACTGGCGGAGACGCCACAGAACGCCTAACTTCATAGAAGCTGTTTTAGCAATAGATGAGATGTGAAGTTTCCAGTTAAGATTATGAGTAAAGGACAGACCGAGAATATCTAGCGTGGAAGAGGGAGACAGTTGAGTGTCATTGAAGAAGAGAGGATAATTGTCTGGAAAGTTGTGTCAAGTTCATAAATGGAGGAATTGAGTTTTGAGTTATTGAAAACTACCAAGTTTTCTTTGCCCCAATCAGAAATCTTAGACAGATCAGAAGTCAGGCGTTCTGTGGCGTCCCTGTGTGATCTGTTAACTTCCTGAAGGGTTGGACGTCTCTGAAAAGACGTGGAAAGATGTAGGGTGGTATCATCAGTGTAGGAGTGGATAGGGCAAGAAGTTTGGTTAAGAAAGTCATTAATGAATAATAGAAAGAGAGTGGGTGACAGGACAGAACCCTGAGAAACACCACTGTTAATATATTTAGGAGAAGAACAGTGGCCGTTTACCACGGCTGCAAAAGAATGGTCGGAAAGGAAACTTTAGATAAAGTTGCAGAGAGAAGAATATAAACCGTAGGAGGGCAGTTTTGAAATCAAAGCTTTCTGCCAGATTCTATCAAAAGCTTTTGATTTGTCTAACGCAACAGCAAAAGTTTCACCGAAATCTCTAAGAGAGGATGACCAAGACTCATTAAGAAACTCCAAAAGATCACCAGTAGAGCGTCCTTGAAGGAAGCCACACTGGCGATCAGATAGAAGTTGGATTTTTTTATACGTTAAGGCCTATAGTGCCTATAGGCGCACTTGAAGAGTGTATGGGAAGCGCTGTTCAGCTTCCGCCGATTAGTGGCGCAGGCAATTTTATTTATAGTGGTACCCATATTAGGGCCCATTATGAAGTGACAGATGTTTAAGAATCTTACTATTCAGGATAAATTAAAAAACCTTAG
>NC_059301.1:31016411-31033911 GCF_017591435.1 Portunus trituberculatus
ATTTTCTCAGTTGTCATTTTCAATAGCTGTCCCGTGAAAGGGTCTTCTACCACAACCTCCATCATTTCTTAACACTTCTACCATTTCGTATGGTCCATTCCACTCTACACAGTTTCTTACACTCCCAGAACTCTGTGATCTCTCATTTTACTCACACTAACACATCCAGATTCACCTTTTGTTCTTTACATTTTAGATTTGCAACACTCCAATACTTTTGGGTCATTTTCTCGTGAGTCTCCCAAATAGCATGGTGGAAAATGTCAAGATCGCTTTCCTCACTGTTTACAGCAGGTAATCGGGTACCCAACATGCACAGCGGAGGTCGCAAGAAGAAAGCTTGTTTGGGTCAATGGGTGATACTGGTGTGGACAGCTGCGTTCATAGTGTTCTGACACTTTACCGCAATTGAGGTCACTGCAGAGGATGACCTTGGCATCAGGCAACCAAGATAGTTTTGAGGGTGGTGAGGTGTCGTGTAGTAGAGGCTGATGATCGAGGTATTGCTGGCAAGCCGCTCTCGTTTTACCTTTTATCTCCACGTGTGTGTGTTGTTTTCTAAAGATATGATTTTACAAATCTACGAAGATAATTTACAATTATACACATTATCTGTAAGTGATGTATGCTCCAGGTGAACTGCTTTGACTGTAAATCCCACCGCTAAGCCACCAGTGTAATGCCGGGGAAAATAAGAAAAAGGTAACCAATTATGAAACTTTTGAATGAATTTTGAAACAATTTTTGACAAAATGATAGCAGTAGCTGTTATCAAAGGCACTGGTTTTAATTTTAAAAGAGTAACACAGAATACAAATCCATAAACTTTGCAATAAACTGATGGAATAATAAGAAGTGAAATTTCTCCCCACAGTGATGTTCGTTCCGTTTACAGTCCAGTTCACCAGAGAGAGGATATCTCACTCACCGCAAAATGAAATACTAAAAAAAAAACTACATAATATAATTCATTACACAGCCTTACAATTGAGATGCGGCATTACTTACGACTTTCCACAAGTTCGGCGGAGGTCGCGCGCGACTTTAACACTTCCTAATTTACCAGAAAATAACACTCAACTTGTCTTTGGGCCGCAATGCACTGTTTATGGAAAGAAGTGTACTAAATGGTGCCACTTCCTCAAACAAACACATTTAATCTTGTCTTTGGGGGCCTTGTTACACCGTTTTTTGGGAGGAGGAGGACGTACCGTGGTGAGTGACAGTCTCCCCCTTCACTTTACCAAACACCATCGCCAACCAATCATTTCACATTTCTCTATTTTCCACAAAACAATATTCTATCAAAATACACACACACACACACACACACACACACGTGGACCAAGCTGGGAGAGAGGGTAGCCATCTCTGTTCAGGCGGAGAGTGGAGCCGGACTCAGTAAGCAATTCAACAATATATAATTATATATGTATAAGCAACATGTTTTAAATAAAAGTTACATTAAAATTTCAGGAGCGAGTAAGCAACCAACCTGATCAGGCGAAGAGTGGAACCAGACTGAACTGGAAAGTAAACTTTGAGCTCTTTCTCGCTGTAAACTCCCTGGCTGCCCCTGTTTCCTCCCCCCTCCCAAAATATTGGCAGTTGCCGCAATAGGACTGGTGTGGAGTAATTAAAAGTGATTTGATTGACATTACTAATGAAATTACATTGATGAAAGACACTTTTCCAAACAGCTCAGTTCTCCTTCTACCTACTGAAGAGAAAAATTCATTTAAACTTCTGATTATATAGCGAGTGAATTTAATGTTTTTGATTCATGACTGGCTACCATCTCTCTCTCAGATAGACAGGTACTCATACGGTATGTCTGTATGTCTGATAGCCACATGTGCGTCATTACATTTATAGTTATGACCTTAATAACTAAAAACTTAATATTATTGTCCCCGGCATTGCATTTGTTGATTTTGATGTTGCAGCTGGATGAGGAGGAAAAAGTTTGAGTGTTGAAGGCAGATGTCCTTTGAAGGGAAGTTGTGTCACTCGCACAGGCTGATTAGTTTCAAGGTGTGCCATCTTGAGTCAATCCACAACAACAATTTAAGGTTTTCCATCTCTGTCGATTATGAAGGGTTAGGTATTGTGTAGTACGTACTTTGAACAGTCCCTCATATGGTTTTTGTAGTGATGCACGCACGGTATCTCAGTAAAGGAACACGTAGTTACAGTGCTGAAGGTCTGATGGGACATATGTAGTTTAGAGTCCCTGTCTGGATGCTGAGGTAGAGGAGAACCTACCTACTCTCCTGTGTAGGCGCGTTAGCATGAGTGTAGGCAGTTCATCCTATCCACATGCTGCTGGGATGAAGTCTCCTGGAACTGTAAGCAGGGCACCGTACACCAGCTTGGTTGAAGAAGTTCTCAGGTCCTTCTTTGGGCCAGTGCGTATGCCCAACATGACCCAAGGCAATTCGTCCATCCAGTGTGGGTCGATGGGTCATGCCCTGAAGGATGCCTTTATCTACCATTGAAAACGTTCCACTAGACCGTTTGCTTGTGTGTGATAGGCTGTTGTGTGGTGTAGTTGAGTCCCAAACAGCTGCATCATGGTCCAAAGCCCGAACGTGATCTAGGCACCTCTGTCAGAGGAGATGTCTACTGGCGTGCCTAAGCAGGCAATATACTGTGAGCGGTGAAAGCACGTGCATAGGTCATCGTGGATCGAGGCATCAGCAAGTGGATTGGCTTCTGGCCCTCTTGTGAATCTGTCCACGATGGTGAATAGGTATGTGGCACCTCTAGAAGGGGGCAGCAGTCTGACAATGTTGACATATATGTGGTCAAAATGCTGGTCTGGCAGGGCAAAGCTTTGGAATGGTACTCTTCCAAAGCCAAGTAGTCAAGGCCTTGGGCCAATTAATGCATTTATGGTAATGATGGTCGAGCATGACAGTGCATCTGCAACCTAGTTGTTCTTTCCTGCAATATGCTGGACATTAGTTGTGTATTCGGAGATGTAGGTTAGATGCTGCTGCTGACAGGCTGACCAAGGATCAGACACTTTACCCAAACATGCACACAGGGTTGGGGCACTAAGAAAGAACGGTATTCAAGTCACGCTATAGTCATCCCTCTCATGGATTATGTTTGGTACCAGAGGTTCTCAACCTGAGATACGAGTACCCACTGGGTACGTGGCTCTTACTTGAGGGGTTCTCAACCTGGGGTATGCGTACGTGACAAGTTTCTCAGAATACTTTAGTTTTTTAATAACTGCAAACCCTGTTTGTAGGAAGTAGCCTACATGTATTGGGCTAGATGTGTCCTCCACTACAACCAGGGCACGTTAATAACGTTAGCAAGGAAACTATTGGAGTTATGTCACTTGAGAGAAAGCTCTCTTGAACTACAGTTGCTACACAACCTTGCCAACCTATAATATTTAGTTCTGTTTTATTACTTTTATATGTTATTCACACACACAGTGACTTACCTATCACATACTAGTTACAAGTTGCAACCAACTGCAAGCAGCATTAGTTCACTGCCACAATGATCGAATGTTGAGTGTTGTTAAATGTTTTGTATGCTAGCAGTCAGTCACATAATTTTTCCCTGTGAAGCACTAGTTCCTATCGACACTACTTCATAGTGACATACTCATATTAATTGAAAATTTTGTCTGCTCCACATAATAATAATTTAAACTTAATAAACTAAGTTAATAAACCATGCACTTATTTTTACCCTTCCTGATGCTACATTGTGGGTAAGGTGTACATAAACAATACTAAAAGACTTCAACTGGTACATACGATTAAAAGATTGAGATCCCCAGCAGTCTAGCCATGGTTACTTCTTATTATGACTGTGAAATGCAAGGGTTAGCATCATACAGATACCAAAAACCACCATTGAATCTTGCAATGAACTTAGTATGAATGTCTTAGTGACTTAAGTTGGATAGATAGCAAAATGTGTAGACTAGACTAACAGTCATTATAATTATTTCTTTTTTCCATTTTTCCTAGATAATAATATATTTAAGTTGCTGTAAATAAATATCCTGCTCAGTGTGTTTTCAGACACTATACAGTTACACAGACGACATGATTTGATTGTGTCTAGATACATATACTCAACATCAAGTTAACAGAGTACATACAATTTTTATCATAAAAAGTACGTACAACTAACATATATCAAACTGGAATTTCCCTTAGAAACAATATTCAATGTACGTTTAGTTTAAACAATTCAATTAGTAAAGTGATGGTTGTCTAATTACATCCACACTTACTGCTAATCTGTGGTTTATGAAGGATTGAGTGAGTTATGCCAAAGATTCAACTTCATGGTTTTGGAAATAGTTTTAGATACTTGTATTATGTATATGTAGATCAGTCTTGATTATCTAATGATGTCTGTCTATGCTGAAATCTTTAGGACTACTGGTGCTTTCATTCCTTTTTATTTTTTTTGTGATTCTATTTTTCTTGGCCAGAGCACCTCTTGAATAAAGAATAAACTATTTGGTGAACTGATCCATTATGCATTCTTTAGGGTTTTCTTGAAATTTTACTAATCACCATTGTCTTCATAATAAGCTTACAATATAACTATTTCCTACTACATGCAGTGCACCTGGGCTTGAGAGAACTGGATCTGTATGAAACTTGAAGAAACTGTGTTATTAATAATGACCTTATGTGTTTTTGCAGGGCATAACTATACCAGCTATGAACACCATCCTGGCCTCCTGGTTTTTGCCAACGGAGAGGATCAAATATACTGCTCTTATAATGTCAGGTATGAACTACTCTAGGGTTAAAACATGTCACACATCTGGATCACAGGTGATGGGCAAGTACTACCACCCCAAGTACTGGACCTTTGCATGTCTAGAGTAGGATGTCTAGTTTCTTGCTCTACTATCTTTAACCATTGCATCCTGGTACTCATTTAAAGCTGGATAAAATAATGAGCAGACAGTTATGTGAGAAAAATCCCAAGAGCAGATGTGGATTAGAATCAAGGACATCTTACAATATGATAAGTGTTGCTATAAGAAAATATGAACATGTGAAAATGATTGAAGCTGCAAGAAGCTTTCAGACTTACCTACATGTAGCAATCCTTCATTTGAACCATTGCACTCCACATTACATACCTTCAGATAAAATGCTAGACATGATTTCCTCCAAAATAATGACTGCTTATCATGACTATGGTGAAAGCCTTGGCAGGGGGGGTCACGTAGCCTTGCCAGAAGTACTGTAGCTTGGGATAATATTAATTTTATCTCACAAATTACATTTTTTATGCTCTTACATTTTTTTTTTTTGTTTTGGTGCAAAACAAAACATGTGCTACATTAGTTCAATGTCATTAGGTGATATTATGGGTGTATGTATGTGTGTTTGTGGGTGGATATGATAGTAAGCCCTAAGTAGGGGGATCATATGGGTTTCAAACTTTTAGGTAAGGGATTGCGAGTGCCATAAGGTTGGGAACCACTGCTCGAGATCAATGAGTCCTAAAGTGTGTGTTGTGACTCCCTAGTATGCCACCATTATCTGTCTCCTTGGTGTCCTGTGAAAATTTGGCTAGGATTTTGATTTGCGTACATAATACTACCAGGTTGTGATTTAGGTTTAGGTTTTATCCTATTTTTCCTTTTAGTCATTAACCCAGCTTCGGTTATTCTAAAAGAAATTGATACTTGCTGTTTCTTAGTGTGCTGTCCAAATAGTTTTAAAACCACTGCTCTAAATATTAAGACAAAGAGGAGAGTAGGTTGCAGTAAACCAATCAATTTACTGCTGCAAAATACCTGGTTACTTTTTTAATGATATTATCTAACAATAGTACTTCTAAAATTTGCATAGCCATTTAATTTACTTTGATTGAGTCACTATTCATTTAATACTTTTGTTAACCATAACCTTAAAAGAAATATTCATAAACACAGCTTCATATTTTTTCTATTGAAATTAATCATGATAATAGCATAATATGCTATTATCATTATCCATTACTATATTATAGTAATGGAAACATATGTGATTTACATAAAGATCTCTGAATAACTTATGTGAATACTCTGGGCAACAGGCTGTCAGGTGGGGGCTGCAGTGGGCATGACATTCAGTGGACTGTTAGCGGACTCCTTCTTACTGCATGGATGGCCATCAGTCTTCTACTTCTTTGGAGCTGTAGGGATTGTATGGAGCATGACTTGGTGCTTCTTAGTTTACAGCCAACCTGAGGACCATCCTGGTGTTTCCCCTGAACTTCTGAGCAGACTGCAAGAAAACCAGCATTCTGTCAAGCAAAGGGAGGTAAAACATTCTAATTTGTCATGATAGCCAACACTCTGGCAGGCAAAAGGAGATGAGACATTCTCACCTTTCAAGATAGATTGTCTTGGGATTTTGAAAAACAATTCATCTGAAAAGGAAGGGAATTTCTAACCTTAGAGTTTACTGTATATAGTCAGTTCAGTTTTTAAAGAATATTAGTTATGTAAGAATAAGAAATAGAATAAGGCAAAATTTTCCAATGAAAGGTATGAAGGAGTTTAGATAGTACATATGTAACTTCTACACTAAAAATATGAACAGAAAAAGCATCAAAATTGTAAAAAATCATTTATAATGAGGATGAAGGTGAGAGGACCTAGTTTATTAGCAAGTTCAGGAAAAATTGACCAAGGAAGAGACAACATAAAGTGACAGATCTCTTTGCAATGGACATAGAGATTCCACACACTTATCTAAATTTGATCCTTGACTATTTCAAAGCAGTGTATTTTGGA
This sequence comes from Portunus trituberculatus, assembly GCF_017591435.1. Lineage (NCBI taxonomy): Eukaryota > Metazoa > Arthropoda > Malacostraca > Decapoda > Portunidae > Portunus > Portunus trituberculatus. Next base: position 31,023,196 of record NC_059301.1, read on the forward strand.
CTTTCATACAGCTGAAGCCTTTGCTCCATATTTATTTCTAGTTTAGAACAAATAGGAGTATGTATGAATGGTAGACAAAATCACATTCAAGGAATCATGCAAAAATTTATTGCATCATTATTGATCAAGGAAAAACTCAACAAAGAAAACCTTAAAAGGAAAAAAGAATTAATTGCTTATCCTCATCCTCAACATGATGTTAATTTATTCTTCCTGAATGTCATTATGCTAATTCCACAAGAAAGTACGTTAGTGGTGATTATTTTCATTATGTTTTATCCAGGAAGTAAAAGTTCATCCTTATGCTCTTCAGCATGTCCCTTTCTTAGTTTGTTTATGTTTTTTTTTTTTTTTTTTTATACCATGTGGGCTTTTCACGGGAATTTATGGGCTAAAGGGGATACTTTTTAGGGTACTTCCTATCTTAAAGCCCACCCGCTAGGAAACCATTGCCCCGAGTGAGGAAGCCCAACCTACACTCAGACCGTGGACAGGATTCGAACCCGTGCGCTTGGAGACCTCTAGGATCCCAAAGCACGCATGGTTCCACTGTACCATGGCGTAGGTCATTCTGCATTATTTCTCAAAGATCTTATTCTTTGATTGCTCTTTATAGTGTATCATTTCACAACTGCTGTGTCCATATACATATGCACCTAATTTTTCCAAGTTCCATCATTTATCATTTAATCATATTAGATTGAAATCCAATCTTATGCTCCATTCACATGTCTTTCTGGTTTGTTATCCTCCTTGATAATCACAAATCACCTACAAATACATGCTGAACAAATTAATCAATCCCTCATGCTTATCATGTACGACACGACATACACTGAAAACCTCATCAGTGACAACTGGTATTCTGTGATATTCTGCTTGTTACTTCCCATCACCTGAACTGTTCATCTCATTCACTTGTAAACTTCTTTTTCTGAAAGCTGAAGTATTTCTCACTCACACTTCTTTTTTATCATTACAATTAATTACTATTTTATCTTTAGCTTTTAAATGTTATTTCTATTCCTTGATATGTATATGTTTAGACAATATCATCAGTATAAATATCCTCAGGTTGTGCAAATCCCATGGAAGTCCCTCGCTAGTTCATTGCCTCTATGGGGAGTTGTTCTGGCTGGTCTGGGTAATGACTATGGATTCTACACCTTTTTGGCTGACCTGCCCACCTACCTGAATGATGTTCACCACTTACACATAACCAGTGTGAGCTTTCTATTTGTACTCATGGAACATTTCTAGTTATTATTAGACAGTATGCAAGCTGCTGAGTGGTCTTACAAGTCTAACTAGCATCTCCTACTATACTGTTAGTCTTAGATAATAAGTGCAGTACTTTTCAAAGCTCCTGTGCTCTGATTAATGTTACAGGTGGGGATGGCATCTCTTGTGCTTATAGTTCCTTATCCATATGTTAAAACCCTTCTTTTATATTACCAGTAGAATAAATATGGCTATATGCCTAATGTGTAATAGAAGAAAGAATGATGTTAGTGTATTTGTTCCCAGTGTGTTGTTAGAGGCAACCACAGAGGGGAGAGTGAGGGAACTGAGAGCTTCCTCCTATCTTATTCCCAAAGTGAAGCAAGATATTATTTCCTCCTTTGATAAAAATATCTGCTAGGTAGTACACATTTATTTGTAGCATATAAACATAGATAATAAACATGAGAAAGCAAGAACTTTGAAATTTTCTTTTCTTTGATTCAGATTGGCTTATTGTCGGCTCTTCCCTTCCTCCTGATGCTTTTGTGGAGCCTTGCCTGGGGTGCTCTTATGCACACTCTGAGCAAGAGGAACTTTGTGTCTCTAGTAACAGTTAGGAGGATGTCCATGGCTGTAGGTGAGAATCCATACCAGCTTTTTTAAATCATCATTCACTATATTATCATATTCATGCATGTCTGTTCATGAAATGTTTTAATGCTTCCATATCTCTGTTCAGATTTTGTTTGTGTACATTATCACTTGTTCTTATTTTTTTTTTTTGAACAAACATAAATGTTTGTAAACATTTTTCTGCCTAGAGTGTAATACTTATTATTATAATTGTTGCAAATATGTAATCTAAATTTCACTGTCTCAATATAACTTTGTTTTATAGGTTTGTGGTTCCCTTACTGAAGGACAGTCCACATAGCATTGTTATTAGTTTTTCACAACTTTTCTACAGCCTTTTACAATAAATTCACCCATCAGAAACATTAAAGTCATGAAAGGAAAGGAAACACAGTTGATTTTAGTGTGTTGTGAAGGAATATAGTGAATGTACATGCTTGTGAGTAAGATAACAGCATTCCCTGCACAAAGAACTTCTTGAAGTGGCTGCTTTTCTCTTTAAGTATATCATAAAATAAGTTGTATAGATTAAAGTTAGACATCTTCATTTATATTCATCATAACATGCAGTATAAGCTTAGTTACAGCATTTTTTTTATCATACTATTTTCTCTCCATAAACAGCTATGTATGGACCAGTGGTGGGACTGATGGTGTTAATGTTCATGCAGTACAACATGGCAGTTACAGTTAGCATGACTTGTTTGGTGGTAATGCTTAATGGGGCAGCCAGCAGTGGGTACCTCTCCTCACTTCAAGATCTGGCACCCAATCTTGCTGGGACACTAATGGGTCTAACAAACACAGTTGGGTCTCTTGCTGGCATTGGCAGTCCTGCCCTTACTGGTTATATTACTGGAGAGAGTGTGAGTTCTTTGATGCATGTGTGCTCATATACTTAATTTTGTTTCCATTACAACAGCAGTCTTCTTATGCATGTTAATGAGGTCAACAGCTCTCTTCACTCCCCAGAAGACTGAATGGCCATGGAGGATTGTGTTCCTCATTATTGCTGTGTTATATTTTGCCACATGCACATTCTACTTGATCATCATATCAGCTGATGTACAGCCATGGAATGAACCTCAAGGTATTTACACTCAGACTGGTTCTGTGCCAGTCTCTCAAATAAAACAAACTCATGTATGTATGTATTTACAGCTAAAATAGAAATTAACAATTTATATACTTTATCTTAAAGGCTCTTTAAGAGTTCACCTGCGTTACCATGGGCGTCGTCGTAGCCATCACCAGCAAGTTCCTGCCATCCATCACCATCTGGCTGATTGAAGGAAGACTGAATCTGTCTGCCTCATCCAATGATATTTGTGTGTCGAAATTTCTGCTGCTGAACAATTGTGACATGTTATGTTACAGACAAAATAACCAATGAGAAGTGTGATTATTGTATGTACACTGTGCTTTCAGTTAAGATCTTCCTTATTTTATATTTTGTCTTTCATTTTAGCCAATTTTGAGCAAAATAGTTTGATAGATTTATTTGTGTGTATCAATACATTTTAATTTTGAATGATGTACTTGTAAGTAAGTATGAGTATAAAGCACTAAAAGATAAAAATAAAAGCCTTTACACCACTGGAATGTTCATTAAAGCACAAGCAGATAGGCTATGGTGTTCAGGATAATGTTTCACAACATATTGTTTGTTTTTATGACCTGAATGAGAGGTAGAATTAATTTTATTATTTTCACATTCAGTTGAAAGTACATTTTCCTTATATAGAATAATTATTTAAAAGTAACAAAGTTATTTTGCTTGCTATAGCTACTACTTGTTATTGGCATGTCATGGATTAAATTTAACTTCATCATATGCCAGCCACAACACTTAAAAGAAAAGTAAGATTATGTCTCTGAAGCCTTGCATTATTAACTTCTTGAAGAGAATATCGATCCCATCATATGTGTAACATGAACACCTGAGAGACTACACCAAGATTATCATCATAATAACCTTTTGTAAGTTCAGTGCAAGGAAAACTGTTTTACAGTCCTCTCCACTTTTCTCTTTTAACTGTTTGTATATTCCACACCACTTCAATATCTTCTAATCTCCTCTCTTCATCCATTCTATCATTATATAATGTAGTGTATATATGAAGGGTTTAACACATATTGTGTCTTTTCAGTTCTATTTGTTACTATTGCCACACACATATATATATATATATATATATATATATATATATATATATATATATATATATATATATATATATATATATATATATATATATATATATATATATATATATATATATATATATATATATATATATATATATATATATATATATATATATATATATATATATATATATATATATATATATATATATATATATATATATATATATATATATATATATATATATATATATATATATATATATATATATATATATATATATATATATATATATATATATATATATATATATATATATATATATATATATATATATATATATATATATATATATATATATATATATATATATATATATATATATATATATATATATATATATATATATATATATATATATATATATATATATATATATATATATATATATATATATATATATATATATATATATATATATATATATATATATATATATATATATATATATATATATATATATATATATATATATATATATATATATATATATATATATATATATATATATATATATATATATATATATATATATATATATATATATATATATATATATATATATATATATATATATATATATATATATATATATATATATATATATATATATATATATATATATATATATATATATATATATATATATATATATATATATATATATATATATATATATATATATATATATATATATATATATATATATATATATATATATATATATATATATATATATATATATATATATATATATATATATATATATATATATATATATATATATATATATATATATATATATATATATATATATATATATATATATATATATATATATATATAGAGAGAGAGAGAGAGAGAGAGAGAGAGAGAGAGAGATTATTATATATTTTGTACCATTTCTTTTTTTTTTAATAACTTCATCCAGTTTCATTTCCATCTCGTTACAGTCACACCAGATTGTTTTAACAACACAACAGATCAGAACATGTTCTCTTGCTGGTGTTGTAACGTCACGTGCAGTGATCAAAGTTCTCGTCGCCATTTGTCAAATGTATGTTTTTAGCATCTCTCCCTGTGCCGAGGCTAGGTAGGGTGCGCCCCCCGACTGCTGGGAACGGGGCAATTATAGGGATGTGGTAGTCATACTTAGATTTTCAGCTGTAGTTTCCACGTTCTCTAGTACACGACAGTCGACAGTCCGATAGCTTAGCTTATTAAGAAATAAATCTCAGCGTTGTTCTATAATCTGATTTCTGGTACCAATCCACGTGACAGTAATATTATTCCATTATTAAAGGGTGAATACATTTATAATATTTATGTTTATTCATATTTCTTCGAACATTCTGTTGTCAGCTGCAGTGAACACCTGTTCGAACACCTGTCTTATCTTCACCTCATTCTCCAGTCTCCTCTCCCAGCTCCACGCATCGGCGCAGCTTCAGTCCGCGACAAAGTCTTCCTCGTGGCCGTCAACGTATTTGCACTGTGGACTCAGTTGCAATAATTGTGAAGCTCATTAATATCAACGTGTTTTGTTGTTCAGGTCACAGCAGAATAAGGACTATCGTTGCAAGAGCGAGACCATTGCCGCAGTCAGTATTTCAGGGACGCAGGTAAAGCGATGCCTATAGTGCTGTGCAATAGTGAGTAATGTGTGTGTGTGTGTGTGTGTGTGTAATTCACCACGGTCGTCTACTGTTACGGAGCGAGCTCAGAGCTCATAGATCGATCTTCGGGTAGGACTGAGACCACAACACACTCTTGCTAACTGCATGCCTCCACTCCTCCTGCGGCCACGCTGCACAAGGCTTTCTTCTTCCTCTCTTCCCTATTCTGTCCAACTCTCTAATGCAAGAGTTAACCAGTACGCTCAATCATTCATCCCTTTCACTGGTAAACTCTGGAACTCCTTCCCTACATCTGTATTTCCAAATTCCTACAACTTGTCTTCTTTTAAGAGGGAGGTATCGAGGCATTTGCTCCCCTAATTCTGGCTGACGGTTTTGGCACTTTTTCTACTCTTTGGAGAGCCAGCGCTCAAGTGGGCTTTTTTCTAACTTTCTTTTTTTTTTGCCCTTGGTTGGCCCTCTTCCCTACGTAAAAAAAAAAAAAAAAAAAAACCGGGAAAGCAAGGCCACAACCTCTCGAGTTACATCCCGTACCTACTGGCTGCTAGGTGAACAGGGGCTACACATTTAAGAGGCACGCCCATTTGCCTCGCCGCGTACAGAATTCGAACCCGGACCTTCTCGGTTGCGAGCCGAGTGTGCTAACCATTACACTACGCGGTGTGTGTGTGTGTGTGTGTTTCCATAATTTGTTATTTGGCGAAACGAGGAAATATTACCAAATGATATTTTTGTTACGGATCTATCTATACATTATGTTCATATGATTGTTCGATTCTGTTTGTATGCGCGAACCATCTCTCTTACCAATACGAGGATGAGACGGTGTCTGGACATTTTCACAGAAAGCACAAAAAACAGTGTATGTGTGTGTGTGTTTCACTGTTTGATCTGCTGCAGTCTCTGACGAGACAGCCAGATACGGAACGAGCTCAGAGCTCATTATTTCCGATCTTCGGATAGGCCTGAGACCAGGCACACACTACACACCAGGACAACAAGGTCACAACTCCTCAATTTACATCCCGTACCTACTCACTGCTAGGTGAACAGGGGCTACACGTGAAAGGAGACACACCCTAATATCTCCACCCGGCCGGGGAATCGAACCCCGGCCCTCTGGCTTGTGAAGCCAGCGCTCTAACCACTGAGCTACCGGGTGTGTGTGTGTGTACAAGCTTTTGATTTTCTTTTTTTTTTCACAAGATCTTTCAGGTGACCAGTTGAGCAAGAGTGCTGTCCACGGCAATGACGTATATCGCATTTGTATGTTTACATCAACATCGACGGACGGTGCAGCTGTGTTGAAACGAGCAGTTATATTTCTTATCAGCTGCAGTGTCGTGTGGTGGTCCAAGAGAGCAATGGTACAGTATGCTAGTAAATGTTGATCGCTGATCTATCTGTCGATGTGCATGCCACTGCCATAGACAGCAGTCTCGCTTAACTGGTCAGTTAAGAAAAGATCGTGAGGAAAAGTTATACACACACACACACACACACACACACACACACACGGCCCGGTAGCTCAGTGGTTAGAGCGCTGGCTTCACAAGCCAGATGACCGGGGTTCGATTCCCCGGCCGGGTGGAGATATTTGGGTGTGTCTCCTTTCACGTGTAGCCCCTGTTCACCTAGCAGTGAGTAGGTACGGGATGTAAATCGAGGAGTTGTGACCTTGTTGTCCCGGTGTGTGGTGTGTGCCTGGTGTCAGACCTATCCCAAGATCGGAAATAATGAGCTCTGAGCTCGTTCCGTAGGGTAACGTCTGGCTGTCTCGTCAGAGACTGCAGCAGATCAAACAGTGAACACACACGCACATACACACTCATACCGCGTAGTGTAGTGATTACTACACTGTGAATTATATTGGAAAATACAGTTTTCCACATAGAACGGTGGAAAAATGGATTGTACTAAGTGATGAAGTTGTTACAGCACATAATGTGCATAGCTATAAAGAAAAAATAGATAAATGGAGATATGGAGACAGGAAACTGAGTCCCGCTGGAACCCTGTACAATACAACTAGGTAAATACACCGCGCAGTGTAGTGGTTACTGGTTAGCACGCTTGGCTCATAACCTAGACTCCTAGAGGGCCCCGGTCCGAGTCTCGGGAAGCGACAAGACAAGCCTCTTAATGTGTAGCCTTTGTTCACCTAAGCAGTAAATAGGTATGGGATGTGGCCTCCCTTTCCCGGTGTGTGGTGTGTGATGTAGTCTCAGTCCTACCCGAAGATTGGCCAGTATATGAGTTCTGAGTTCTTTCCGTAGCGGGAAAGGCTGGCTGGGTGACAAGAAAACGACCGTGGTAAATAAAACACACACACACACACACACACACAGACTCTCTCTCTCTCTCTCTCTCTCTCTCTCTCTCTCTCTCTCTCTCTCTCCTATGAAAATAATAATCGGTAATAATAATGGTAATAATGATAATAATGACAGTAATAAGGATAATGATAATATTAATGATAATAATGATTTTTGATAGTAGTGATAATAATTATAGTAATAATAATAATAATGATAATAGTAATTATAATAATAATAATAATAATAATAATAATAATAATAATAATAATAATAATAATAGTAATAAATGTATTAATGATAGTAATGATGATAATAATTATAATGTAATGATAATAATGATAATAATAATAATGATGACAATAATAATAATAATAATAATAATAATAATAATAATAATAATAATAATAACAATAATAATAATAACAATAATAATAACTGATGATAATATAAAGCAATAATAATATTAAGAATAATGATGATAATGATAATAATAATAATAATAATAATAATAATAATGATAATAGGAATAACAATAATAACAGGAATAATGATGATAATGAAAATAATATTAATAATTATATCAATACTGTTTACATGATCACAGTAAGATGGAGGCCATGCGGAGCAAACTGAACGGAGCGGGCGGCGGGCTGTGGAAGTACGGGACCATGCAGGAAGCCGTGGATATTGACCTGGACGAGGACTTCTGTAGGTGAGTGATGGGCGAATGAATGCTGGATGGTGAATACACAATGCGGAGTAGCAGGGTCTGTAGTCTGTGTGTAGCCAGTGGTTTTTGAAATTGATACCACAAAGTACACTGCTTTACATTCCACATGATTAGTGCATGTTCTATAGTCATACAATACCTGAAAGGCAACACATTCTGAAACTTTTCGGCGTGTTATCTCGAATACTTGAAATTAGCACACTCCAGAGAAGATAAAAGTGTTTTCATGATTCTAGAATTGGTTTTATAACGATGAAATAATTGAAGTTTCATGACAACATTTTTAAGGAACGGTTGTCTCTCTTTCCCGAACAGTACAGCGTGTTCGGATTTCAGGTTTGATTCATTAACACAGTACTCTTCCCCTGAAACTCAAGTTGATTTGAATGAGTTCTTCAGTTTTCTAATAAAGACTATGAAACTTAGTCTTTGGTATTTCAATATACTAATTGTGTTTCACTTCCGTCTTTGTTTGAGATGATAAATTTTCGTTAAGATGATGTATCATGAATGGAGAGAGAGAGAGAGAGAGAGAGAGAGAGAGAGAAACAAACTTCCATGAAAACCCAATGTATTATTTCTGAAGCTTTAAAAAATGGTCGTGGTGAGAGAATCAAGCGTTTCGAAAATTCAATGCGAGTGAGCTCAGATTTTGAACCATTGAATACCAAAGTCCCTTCTAATTCTCAGTTCAGTCAGTTGACAATATTTAGTTGAGAGCAGCCATGAGCGTATCTGTGTTTGGTTACTGTGTTGGCCTGCGAGGCGAGCCGCCTGCTCCCTTGTGCCTAGAGGAATGTACGCACCTTTTGGACGAGGATTTTTATACGTATGTATTGAGCTTATAGATTATTGTAAATTATGGCATGTGATTAATCTCTCTCTCTCTCTCTCTCTCTCTCTCTCTCTCTCTCTCTCTCTCTCTCTCTCTCTCTCTCCGATATGTGGTAAAACATTTTTTTTATACATTTCTTATTTTGTGTGTTTATCTTTAATTGTTTTTGTCTGTCATTTGATCACTTATAGCATGTCCTATAGTCAAACCAGACAAACATGGCTGCATGCACGATTTAGGTTAGCAAATTCCAACATTGTTGGAAACGCCAGCTGATTGTGACGTCACGCACAGTGCGGGTCGTTTGTGTTTTGGTGGTGCGGTGTCCACGGGGGGCCGGTTAGATTTTGAATAGTTATTTCTATATTCTATGGGCTCATACTATGCAATTTTATTAGTATGGGAAGAGCGAAAGCTTGTGCTGTTCGTGGTTGTGTACCTGCCAAGAATAACAAGTTAAAATACTACACATTCCCCACAAATAAGATCTTGGCAAGGAAATGGGTTGAGAAATGTTCTCGCAATAACATTAATGTGAAATATGCCGCGATTTGTCAGAACCACTTTAGTTCAGCACAGATTCGCAGAAATCTAAAGTATGAACTTTTAGATTTACCGGTTCTATCGAACTGGAGCCATAGGCTACCGGGTAATGAAACGGCGATCCACGATTTTAAATCGCGCGGCGATCAGTGTTTATATTCATGACGTCACGCCCAGTACCCTTTTCTAAACCCTTAACGCTAGCCCCATGAGTTTAAGACCCAAGTGCGCTAACCTTGTCTGTATCTAAATCGTGGCTGCATGTGTCCGGCATTAATGTTATGTTTGCACTCGACACACACATGGCGATCTCTCTCGCTCATACTTTCATCTTTTGTTTAAATTTTTAATTCATCTAACGTGTCGTCTTCCTTCCTATCAACTGATTCACCGGAAGGAGGTTGCCAGGACTCCTCTGATATTTTAACCTCTTTGTGGAACTTTATAGATCTATTACATTGCAAGTAAACATCCTAACTTACCACTTAACGTAACCATATCCATAGCGCACAATTGTAATTATATTTCATAATGTCACCTGTTTGGCCCAAGTGGTTTAGTGCTCTTAGGTAATGAGGTCAATTAAC
>NC_059301.1:31038911-31046411 GCF_017591435.1 Portunus trituberculatus
CTCTCTCTCTCTCTCTCTCTCTCTCTCTCTCTCTCTCTCATGTGTCACGTCACCATTCGCGTGAAGCCAAAACGGATGCGGTGACTTGCATTGCTTTCTGCGTCCGTGTGGTGTGTGTGGACGTGCAATGATGACGAACAGTTGTGGTGTGTATGGGATGCTCGGTGCGGTTGTGCTGCCCTTGTTTGTAGGTATTTTACTCCTTTCGCTGTTACCGGGCGACTCACTATTCACCTCTTCCATCAAATCACACACAAAACTTTCTACTTAGTGAGCTACTTTCCGTCCATATCACTCAGGTTGCTAGCGCCGAGTCATCAGGGAGGTTCAGTAGGTGATTAGGTACAGTCATGGTTAAGGATTATACGAAGATAGTGGATATATGAGTGGGATACTGGAGTTAGGTAAGTTTTGTGGAGGGAATGCCGCTTGTAAGTCTGAGGGCTTCTTGCAGTTTCCGCTATTTTCTTTTGTTCTTTATTTATGTTTGAGCAAATGTTGACTAGTGTCTGTCCTTTTTCATACCTGTCACAGATAAATTTTATGATTCTGATCTTTTCGGTTTTCTTCCCTTACTATGACTTTAACTGTTCGAAGAGAAGTGTATAAAGTAATCTTTCGTTTCGTTTTTATTTTTATTCTAGTTTATTTATTCATTGTTTAGGGGATGAAGGAAGAATTTGCGTCCTTTCGTTTGATTTTTATGCTGCTCTTTCCTGCAATAAAAGAAGAGATTGATAAATCAAATAAATATGACTCGAGTCTAGAGTAATTTTTGATTTATTAGTGTTTAATTTTTGTTCACACTGCAAAGAACATTAAATGCTTGCACGTCTGTGTGTCTGTGTGTGTGTGTGTGTGTGTGTGTGTGTGGTGTATGATTATTACATATGAACAGAGGCAAGCCTCTCATGTTAACAATTATAGAGCGTGATCAAGCAGCTCGTACCCAACACGGAAACTGTATCCTTTCTGCCTCACGTAATTATAAAGGCACACAACAAAGGCCGCTTCATGAATATTTTCCAAACTATTTTCATTCTTTCCTTCACTTGTACCACTCACCGCATCACTAACACTATTCAAAGTACTTACGTATCATCTGCTTCATTTCAAAGACCAGTATGAATCGGCTACAGCACAAAGAGTAGAGAGTGTGGAGCGAGGTCATGAGACCCTAACTAACCCCAGATCTCCAACCTGTCACAGTCGAAGATTCACAGGCCTCCTTATTTTCCCCCCTTTCCTCTCCCCGTCGACCCTCATTCTTGTGCCGCCCACTGACCCAACCAGGGCGAGGGTTTCAGGTGGCCAGGCCGGGTACGCTGGAGGTCATCGTTTTGTGTGTTCGTTTGTTGGCGGGCATGAGAGGCAGCTTGTGTGGCGATGGTACCCTAGATACAAAGGGTTTGTACTGACCGGTGACCATGAGAGAGAGAGAGAGAGAGAGAGAGAGAGAGAGAGAGAGAGGGAGAGACTTGTAAGGAATTCTGTGCTAAGTGTATCGCATTGCATTATTTAAGAGAGAGAAAAAAATAGGATAATAACAACCGCTTAATTATAATGATTTTTCAAGATCTCTTTAGTTTCGTCAAGATGGCAGCTCTCTCTCTCTCTCTACACACACACACACACACACACACACACACACACACACACACACACACACACACACACACACACACACACACACACACACACACACACACACACACACACACACACACACACACACACACACACACACACACACACACACACACACACACACACACACACACACACACACACACACACACACACACACACACACATACACACACACACACACACACACACACACACACACACACACACACACACACACACACACACACACACACACACACACACACACACACACACACACACACACACACACACACACACACACACACACACACACACACACACACACACACACACACACACACACACACACACACACACACACACACACACACACACACACACACACACACACACACACACACACACACACACACACACACACACACACACACACACACACACACACACACACACACACACACACACACACACACACACACACACACACACACACACACACACACACACACACACACACACACACACACACACACACACACACACACACACACACACACACACACACACACACACACACACACACACACACACACACACACACACACACACACACACACACACACACACACACACACACACACACATACACACACACACACACACACACACACACACACACACACACACACACACACACACACACACACACACACACACACACACACACACACACACACACACACACACACACACACACACACACACACACACACACACATACACACACACACACACACACACACACACACACACACACACACACACACACACACACACACACACACACACACACACACACACACACACACACACACACACACACACACACACACACACACACACACACACACACACACACACACACACACACACACACACACACACACACACACACACACACACACACACACACACACACACACACACACACACACACACACACACACACACACACACACACACACACACACACACAGAAACTCACAAACGCACAAACGCACATAAACAAACACACACACACACACACACACACACACACACACACACACACACACACACACACACACACACACACACACACACACACACACACACACACACAGACGCACTTTTTTACAGCATATTTTCACAAACCAGCTTTAACCGTAATATGGCAAGTCTGTATTATGTAAGATGTAGTAAATCGTGTCGCTGAAATTGACTGTTTTGTATTCTATGCCTTCTATACGTCAACTGATTTCCATTCTCTAATCACACAGGAGCAACTTTTATGCTTAATGCCACAAAAAAAAAAAAAAATGATGCAAGTATAACAGATAGTACATTAAGTTTTTCGTTTTGTACTGCAGCGTGACAATTTGATGGAAGAATGAATAAGTGGCACTGTCATTTTTAAGCATCGATGACCAAGAGAGAGAGGAAGAGGAATAAATATTGGTTATCGCCGTGGTACAGTGGAACCGTGCGTGCTTTGGGGTCCGAAGGATCTCCAAGCGCAAGGGTTCGAATCCTGTCCACGGTCCGAGTGTGGGTTGGGCTTCCTCACTTGGGGCAACGGTTACCTAGCGGGTGGGCTTTGAGATAAGAGACACCCCAAAAAGTATCTCCTTTAGCCCATAAATTCCCGTGAAGAGAGAGAGAGAGAGAGAGAGAGAACCAGATACTTTTAGACCGATGTCTTTTTACTGGTTTCGACTTCATCACCTCCGTTAGTCAGTTGCAGACAATCGTATACAGTATCTCTGCTATTAGGTTATGGAGACTACAGTTATTATGTTACTACAAGAATCAAATCAAGTGAAGGGAAGTATACTGCTTGGTTACTATTTTGTTGATCCCTCACACGTATTCAATGTATTCCACAGAACTTAGTAAGGAAGACTTCCTACTAAAATGTGGAATGTTCACAGATTTTAGTATTTTCATCATCAGTTAAAATGCACCAATAATAGGAAATGAGATGAGCATTTTATCAATTAGAAAAATACGATCTAGTCAAAAGTACTCTTTCAATACTGTAGTGGCTCTTGGGAGCTCTTCACATTAATTTCCATATGGTAACATCCCAATTAAAACAACAAGAACAACAACAACAATAACTACAGCTGCAACAAAACAAATTTACATCAAAACAACAACCAACAACAACAACAACAACAACAACAACAACAACAATAATAACTACAGCTGCAACAGCAACAATTAACATCATCAAAACAACAACCACAACAACAACAGCAGCAACAACAACAACAACAACAACAACAACAACAACAACAACAACATCAACAGCAAAAACACTTTTAACGTAAAATTCTATTAAACACAGATCGTCGGTTTCAAGACAGCATCCGTGACACTTTGTAAAGTTTCATATAGTAATCTCCGTCTTAATAAGAGTATAAGACAGCCACTGGATTCAATAGGTTAAATAGTGATTCCTAGCGTCGTAGTGGTATAGTATAGAAGATTTATTTTATTTATTTCTTGTATCCATACATAAGACCAGTTGAAATTTTGGTGCAGGTCATGATGAATCTAGTCACTAATGTCCTTGGTTTCTATAATTAGTCTCGAGGGTTTATGATCAACGTGAATTTCCTTCCATTGTTTGCCATTTTTCCTTATGCTCATTTCCTCGGATCAATTGGAGATGTATTTGCTATTATTTGCCGCGTCTGTTCTGATTTTTAAATCAATTTGAACCATTTATTTTCTTCTGTTTTCTTTTTTTTAGCAGCCATCTTCATACATTTTACGAACTAGGAATTGGACAATCTGTTTTTTAATCTTTTCCCTTTCTAAAACATGCGTGTACAGGGTTCTTGAGTGCGTTCGGTGCTGTATAATGGTGCATATTGCAGTGGAAGATTTAGTAGTCATTTTGGGATGAGCTAGAAGGTAGATCAGAGGGCTTATACATAAAGAGAACGCAAAATACAGTGGGAATGAATGCAGATTTGAAGGTTACTCGACTACTGACCATAGTGAAAGAGTTAATCGCCAGGTTTTGTGAGGAATCAGTTGAGAAAGTCAGAGGAGGTTAGACTGAGATAAAACACAAAATGCGGTAGGAGTGAGTGCATTAGGTTATTCATCTTCTGACCAGCACTGTAGTTGTGATATTTACACAAACATTATGTAAGTGTTTGATTGACATGATCCTTTCACTGCGATATGCTACAATTCACAGCCTCCAATAAATTGTGTTAAGCTCCTATTTTAGATTATTTGTAAATAACAGACCGAGAATGTTCAGTGTAGAAAGGGGGGGCAGTTGAGCGTCAGTGAAGAAGAGATAAATCTGGAAGCATGTGTCGAGTTGATAGATGGAGAAATTGGATTATTGAGAAAGAATTAGCAAGTATGATGTTTAAAAAGGTTGTGGAACTAAGGAAATGTTAAAGATTTTTAATTATCTTTTTTTATACTAGGATGCTTGTCAACTCACACTGGAAAGTTAAGTTAAAGTATGATTTGAATGACAGAATTCTTCACTCGCTTATTTCCAAGTCAAGGATAGCTTTTACCACACTTTTTTTTTCTATACCATGTGGGCTTTTCACGGGAATTTATGGGCTAAAGGGGATACTTTTTGTGGTACCTCCTATCTCAAAGCCTACCCGCTAGGAAACCGTTGCCCCGAGTGAGGAAGCCCTACCTACACTCGGACCGTGGACAGGATTCGCACCCGTGCGCTTGGAGACCCCTCGGACCCCAAAGCACGCATGGTTCCACTGTACCACGGCGGCTTGTGAAGGAAGGGAGGCGGGAGGTAGGAGGAGAGGCAGGATTGAAGGCAGGCAGCAGTAATCAGATATTGGCAGGAACAGGTGCTTTCCGTCGGTGTCACTTGCTGTTTAGAGTGATGGCCGCTGCAAAAACAGCAAGCTAATTGATGCGAATCGAGGTTCACATCAAGAAACATTATTATCCTGCCATGCTGAGGTGCCTGCTACTCCACCTCATTCCCACACTCGTGTGTGTGTGTGTGTGTGTGTGTGTGTGTGTGTGTGTGTGTGTGTGTGTGTGTAATTCACCACCATGGTCGCCTCCTGGTCACCCAGCCAGTCTTCCCCATTACGGAGCGAGCTCAGAGCTCATAGACCGATCTTCGGGTAGGATTGAGACCACAATACACTCCACACACCGGGAAAGCGAGGCCACAACCTCTCGAGTTACATTCCGTACCTATTTACTACTAGTGAACAGGGTCCACACATTAAGAGGCTTGCCCATTTGCCTCGCCGCCTCCGGGACTCGAACCTGGACCCTCTCGAGTGTGAGTCGAGCGTGCTAACCACTACACTACGGTGTGTGTGTGTGTGTGTGTGTGTGTGTGTGTGTGTGTGTGTGTGTGTGTGTGTGTGTGTGTGTGTGTGTGTGTGCGCGCGCGCGCGTGCGCGTGTGGTCTCGGCTCACTTGTTATACTTGTTCTGGTTGTTCGTGTGTGAAATGTATACTTATGTAGATATTGCACCACCACCACCGCCATCACCACCACCACCCCCACCCCCACAAGCACCACCACCACCCCCACAAGTACCACCACCATCCCCACCCCCACCACCACCATACCCACCCCCACCACCACCATTCCTACCACCACCATTACCGAGGATGAAGCCACCTCATTCTCCTCACAACGCTCAAAGTTTATAATTCTATGTAGAAGTGGTTAGACTGCATACTGTGCTGTACTCGCTCGCTCGCTACATATACCGTCTCTCTCTCTCTCTCTCTCTCTCTCTCTCTCTCTCTCTCTTAGTATTTCTTGCGTTCATTGCCAAGCTAAAACCGATGAAGAAAGGTGTGCTCGAAAGAATTCTCGTTGTATTATACTAGTCCACTTGCGTGTCTGCCTGTCATCTCCAGGACTGTGTTTGGTTCCGCCTGGGGTTTCTCATACTCGTACTATTAACTCTTCTATTCACTGTCAAACGAATAAAGATAGAAGTTGTAATCTCTTTGACATTACCATGGGATAGAATTTTCAAAACACCTAGACGTTTTATCTCGGCAATATTTTGATGAAGTTTACTTCTGGAGATGCTGGTATTTTCAAGGATGTTTTCGTGACTTAATTCAGTGACAGATGAACAAGAATTCTCTAGTTTCTAGACCGTCAGCTGGGAATAACACAGATGGAATTTCGACTGATATGTGTGGGCTTTTAAAAAAAACAAAGTTTTGATGACCGTACAGAGCGAACGCTCCCACTGATGTCAAGGGAAGCGTGTGTTAGTGAAATGTTATAGTCTACCTTAAAGTATTACTGATCATACGACACGCCACAAGGATTCAGTGATTTGATTTCACAGCGCCACGCTAGAACCAGTAATTAATTTGGCTTCTGATGTTGAAAAGATCGTGGGTTAGTGAAGTGCAATCTCACCGTAAAATGAATATAAAATGAACCTACTAAACACACTACACGTTATTAGGATATATTGATTAATTTACAATAATATACAATACCAATAACTCATTTTCATTCCCCATATAATGAGTTTCATGTCGGTCTACCTGTTAGTAATCTGTCAATCTATCTGTCAGTCCGTCAGTGTATAATATATCTATCTATCTATCTATCTATCTATCTATCTATCTATCTATCTATCTATCTATATATATATATATATATATATATATATATATATATATATATATATATATATATCTATCTATCTATCTATCTATCTATCTATCTATCTATCTATCTATCTATCTATATATATATATATATATATATATATATATATATATATATATATATATATATATATATATATATATATATATATATAT
>NC_059301.1:31056411-31083911 GCF_017591435.1 Portunus trituberculatus
CCTCTTCCTCCTCCTCCTCCTCCTCCTCCTCCTCCTCCTCCTCCTCCTCCTCCTCCTCTTTCTACTTCTCCACCCCATCTCTCTCTCTCTCTCTCTCTCTCTCTCTCTCTCTCTCTCTCTCTCTCTCTCTCTCTCTCTCTCTCTCTCTCTCTCTCTCTCTCTCTCTCTCTCTCTCTCTCTCTCTCTCTCTCTCTCTCTCTCTCTCTCTCTCTCTCTCTCTCTCTCTCTCATGTTTATTGTTTCTACTTCTTCAAAGAAACACTGGGTCATATGAAGGGCGACCAGCCATGCCAGTTACTTTTGAGATGAATGTCAAATTATACATATGTAGAGTAGGTTAGCTTATCAGATTATATGAAGGAAAGATAGACTTTGAATTCCTTGCGAGGTCGGAGAAGTTAGTTTAGATTAGACTTGGGTGAAATAAGATCATATCTGGTTAGTTTTGTCCAGGTATAGTATATAATCTAACCTATCCAGACCTAAGGAACATGAAGAATTCCAGCTTGCCTCGGACACTTTCTTCAGGAGGTTCCAAAACAGTTTTTGACCAAGAAGAAAAAAATAGAAGTTTCGGTAAAGTTGTGATATATTCTGGTATGTTAACCAAATAAAGCAACATAACTTAAATCTAACCTAAGCTAAACCATCCTACCTTACATCAACTACAGCTGAAGTTTACGAGATTCAAGAGAAATTTTGTAGATTTTGAGGTGAGCAAAGTTAGCTTTGATTTGTCTAGATCAACACGAGTTATCGAATCTCACCTAAACAATCCTCGACCACGTCAAACACAACTAATCCTCACGAAAATCAATGTATATAGATCAAGACGAATTATTGGATCTCGCCTAAACAATCCTCACTTGCGTCAAACACAAGTAATCCTCACGGGAATCAGTGTAGTTTTTAATAATCTCTAGTAAATGCCTTCTTTGTCTAATCATCCTTGACTTCACAATTACGTAGTAATCCGGTGTCGGGTCCTGCAGCACGGACTGGCCAGCGTCGTGATGAAGGTTGAGATTTTGTGATCCGCGTGAGCCGGAGAAGGTCACGTCTTGCTTCGTATAGCTGTACTGTAAAAATGAGCTGTATAATTCGGTTCATGTGTGGTATGTTCGTAACGAAGACTTGATAATGTGTTTGAACTGTGGAAGGCTTACAACTAAAGAATGTACATGGTATGAGCATGGTGGTGGTGGTGGTGGTGGTGGCGGTGGTGATGGGAGGATGAAGTACTCGTATGTATAACGAATGCATGCTGGATGTTAGGTTAAGAATGTTACGGCTCATGAATGCAATGTTAGCTTCAGAGGCTTAAAACTAATGAATGTGCTCGAAATGTGTTAGAATATTATAATGGATGCAAGCGTGATGTGTTACGAGTTTAGCAGCTTATGAATGCGATGTTTTGGCTCAAGATTTTAAGTAATGAATGAGCTTGAGCTTTATAGTGGATGTGAGCATGATGTGTTGCTTTATGAATACGATGCGTGTCCTTGAGTTTTCTGAAGTAATGAATGTGCAAGAGGTTTACAGTTGACGAATACGGATTGTCCTTGTTTTTGGTCTGATGGATGTGTGATGTGTTCGCATTCATGAATTGTTAGTTTATGAATGATAATAGTTCACGAATGCGATGTGTCAAGTTATTCATGCTTGTTCAAGCTTTACATCTGATGAGTATAAAACATGAGGCATTTTCTTGTGAGTTGTAAAAGTGAATAATACGATGTGTTTGCTTAAAATTTACGAACATTTTCTGGAGTCGAGGTAAGCATGTAGTAAATACAATTGTGCAGAGCAGTGATGCCACAAAGTCCAGTTAATTTTATGTTCATAAATCAATTAAAAATCAATTAATGGGTTAGTATACTGCTTTATATCAAAAGATTTTGCTTCTGTGTTAGAAGATTTGGTGGGTCTTTAGCGTCAGTTGGTCAGTTAATTAATCGGTCAGTCAGTCAGTCAGTCAGTCAGTCAGTCAGTCAGTCCGTTAGTCGCTCACTTACTCAGTCACTCAGTCTCTTATCTGTAATGCAATCATTCTTAAAAGCAGAATTTGTTTATTTGTCAAACCAACGTGATTTTTTTACCATTATTTATTCATGTTTTTTTTTCTTTTACTCTAAATTTAGCGCCAACTACTTCTTCATACCTGACACATTTCCCCAGTAGCAACGAATTGAATTTTATCGCTGTTTCAACAATACGAGACGTTTTGACTTATCATGCTTAGACTCTCTTCTTGTTATGAATGCATTCTAAACAAAACTTCACGATTGGAAAAGAAAAGACTGAAAAAGATGAACGGAAAGAATTCATTGAAGTTTTTCTCTCCTGAATCACGTTTCTTTTCTTCTCACCAAGTAATCATATTTTTTTCACTTCATACGACGCTTTCAGTTTCACTTTTTATATCTAGTTATTTTCGTTTTTCATTCTTTCCCAGGTAAATTCTTGAACTGTGTCCTTATTCATACATTTCCTCCTGCCTGTGATTTGAACTGTTCCGAAAGAGCAGGGAGTATCAAAAATCTCTGAAAATATACTACTTTCTCAGTTCTCTTACTTTATTCCTTATTTATTTTCTTTCGCTTATATATTTCGTTTGTTCGCTTTTGTTTTTTGCTTCTTGGTTCATTCACTCGTTCTTTCTTTATTTTGTTTGTATATTTGTTTATTTTTTTTATTCATTTATTTATTGTTATTTGTTTATCTATTCAACAGCACTTTTTTTTTTATAGAATCTAAGCGTGTTTAAATGCACTTCTGTCTTACCCTTGGCCAACATCCTTGACACTGACAATAAAACTACAAGAACAGAATAATCTTCTATTTGCACATAACACCACGCACGTACGTACCTGCCGCTGCCTGATGTGTTTCGCAAATGTACCGCAAACATCCATCGTCTAGATTATTGTATTGCATTAACCATCAAAAAGTTTAAAATATTGTCTTAAATGTATTAGCGTGCTAAAAAGAACCAAATTCAATTCATATGTATTTTTTTTTTTTCTGTATGTCCGAGCAAACAGTACCTTACAGTGGTCTACACGTTGACAACAGGTGACCTTAGCTGTGAAAGGGTTAAACACGAAACATAAGAACATTCAGAATGCTGATCACTCGCTAGAACATTTTTTTTAGCTCCTTTTCTCACATCATAACCAGCTCTTACCTACTTATCTCCTAACGCGGGGATGATTTCAGCTCCACCTTCCTGTTTTCCCATCTCGAGGTGATGTTAATTGTTGATCACAGGTGTTGAGAGGCTCTTAGCAAGTATAGTCCAGATAATGGGTCCGTGAAACCTGTTATTATCGGGAAGCTGCCTGTCGGACTACCTTCCTTCATCCCTCGTCACCCTCTCAACTTGGGACCTACTTTTAATTTCAATTATTAACCGAGGGAGCGGAGAGGAAAAGGGACTCGATGGTGAAGCTTTAATTAATGGTGAGGATTTAGAGGTGGGTGATAGTTTAGTGACGCTAGTGATGACAAAAATAATCTGTGGTGATTTTGTAGTGGTGACTATTTGTGGTGCTCCAGTGGCGCGGCGGTGGTGATGAGGAAAACTAGTGTTGAGGTTGCAGTGGTGACGGTATCAGTGTGATTTAGTGACGCTAGTGATGAGGAAAATCGGCGAAGCTGGAGGTATTTTCGGGACTGACACTTTACAGCTTTTCACTTGTTCTGACGAGAGCTCCTTCTTCATGGAAAAAATGACAACACGATACACACAACGATCATCATAACACTTTCACGATACATTTTCACGTTTCCTACCTTTAGCATTTCTGTTAGGCCGCGAGAAACATAAGGCTCATATTCTGAAACGCTTCGCTCTCTCATCACGACCATTTTCAAAGACCACATATTTGATTAGCGAGGTGCTCAAGAATGTTTCTCCTGTTGATAATATGGAAACCTTGTTAATGTTAATGTTGAATTGTAGAAACATAAAAATCAGTTTATCTTCAACTAGAACCTTTTGAAAGCAGTCGGAATGTAGCACCGTTTTATTTTCTTTAAGGAAACGGTGTCACTATATCTTTCTCCCTATCCATCATAGCCTTATTGCGATGCACGACATATCATCAGTGAAGGAGAGAAGATAGCAACAGAATGATAAGTTGGGGGATAATCCAGCGAAACTTAATGAAATATGAGGCAGAAAGCAGGTGGCGAAGGGAAGGCGAAGTGGCGTGAAGTGTTAAGGTGTGGAAGGCAAGAGGAGAAAGTTATCAAGGAAGAAGAAGGAGAGAGGCTATGCAAGAGCGAGGCCAGGTGACGGTAAGCTGAAGCAAAGTGAGGGCTGGCAGCTTCATTAGTGGGCAGGTGACGCAGGAAGGTGTTGGGAGGGAATACGTGAATGTGAGAGAGAGAGAGAGAGAGAGAGAGAGAGAGAGAGAGAGAGAGAGAGAGAGAGAGAGAGAAAACGGGGGGAGGGACTTCAATGAGTTGTGTATACATTACCGCATTTCCATGGTTATTTTTTGTTATAGCTGTTCCTCACAAAAACCACAATTAAAATAAATGTTACGAATAAAATATCCACCTTTCTTGAGAGAGAGAGAGAGAGAGAGAGAGAGAGAGAGAGAGAGAGAGAGAGAGAGAGAGAGAGAGAGAGAGAGAGGTAAAGTAAACTCCAGATAAAAAAAAAGCTCCTCTGGGAAAGACATCACATAAAATACTAACATGAACCTACCATGAGAAATAAAAGCACACACACCACTAAATAATGTCTCTTGAAGCACTCCCATTATATCTGTGAAAAAAATTAAAATAAAGATGAAAAAAGAAAAAAACTACAAAGGTGAGGTGAAGAAAAAGGTCAGTGTTCCAGGAAAAGACTTAAGACCTCGTATAGAAAAATAGGAATGCAAAGATGGAAGAAGGAGAAGCAGGAAGAAGAAAAGAAGTCATCCATGTAAGAGACTTGAGCACCTCGCCACGTGTCTTTATTACGTCTTGAAGTGCGACACGAGGGGCCAAAGCACACCCTCGGCCGCGCACAGTCGAGGAGAGACGTTAGCGAATCCTTTTCGATTTTTATGAATTCAATATTCTCCGAGTTCATTGGACGGACGACTCGGTAATATGTAAATTTGAGTCTCCTTAGATTTTATCGGGCGAAAATTGTAGGTTAAGAGGTGATAAAGGGTTAAGGAGGGAAAAGGAGAGAGAGAAACTCGTGATAAAAATGTTGGAGAGGGAGAGAAGAAGGGGAAGACAGTGGATGAAAGAAGAAAAGGCAGAGAATGGTACAGACTGGTACGCAAGATAGAAATTACTGATGAACGAAAAAAAAAAAGTCTGGAGAGACGTAATGATGCTGGCTGGCGTACATTTAGAACTATTCTGTTTACTTGACACTACTCTGCGTTAGGAGAAGCGCTGCGGAAAAAAAAAAATGTTCTGGAGGAGAGGCGGTTCGGCGCGTGAATGTACGTACACTAGGTCAGCAGCAACAGGTGGGGTGAGGGCTAGCGCTGGAGGAGACAGCCGGCGACGGGGGCAGGTGAAAGCGCCGGTGGATGTGGAGCCGTTATAACCCAGCGGGAGGAGGAGGAAGAGGAGGTGGTGGTGGTGGTGGTGGTGGTGGTGGTGGTGGGGAAGCCTTGAGGGGATCCTGTATAGGTGTGTAGGTATAGACGTACTTGTACCTTACGTATGCCCTAAGAGAGGTCTTACTTGATCCTGACGAAGTGACGCAACGAGCCAATGAATAGGAATGCCTTGTCCCTTTTCTACTCCTCTCCTCTCTCCTCTCCTCTCCTCCTTTGGTTATGGCCTCTACTACCGTTGTTTCTCGGTTAGATCCTCTCCTTCCCCTCCCTCTCCCACTCCCTCTCCCTCTCCCTCTTTCCCTCACAGCAGTGACCCTCACAATCATCTTAATAAATCTGTCCATTTAACCAGACTAGCTCGTGCCTCTCCTTCTCCCTTGTTTTCTCTTCTTTTGATTGTCTGGACTTTCTGTTCCATGATTCTATCTAAATATGCCATGTTAAGTTAGATTTTATGCTAATTTGTTTATATTCCACAACAAAATTATGGCAATGCCGTAATGTTGAACCTCTGCCTGTTGCCTATACTTCGAAACGTCTATAGAATAATATCTTACGAACCGTCTCTTTATCAACTCCCTCCTCCTCCTCCTCCTCCTCCTCCTCCTCCCCTCTGATACACTCTTAACGCACTGACTGGTACTGCTGATGTGCTGCAATATTTGAGGCTCGTGACTGTCAGGCTCTCTAAAGACGCCCTCTAAGATATAATGGATAAGGGTCAACCGTGAGTAACTTGAGTGTGGTGGCGGAGGAGGCTTCCCCACTTACCGCCGCCGACTGTCTCCACTTTTTTTCTATCCTACAACTTTTACAGACTAAGGTGAAGCGTACGTGCCTTCACAAATTTCTTGGAGCTGCTGGTTTTTAGTGTTTTTAGTTACCATATGTGAGGAGATGCGCTGGTCAGGGAAACTGGAAAGAAAAGGATGATAGTCTGATTTTTTTTTTCTGCGTTTTGTCAAATGGATGTAATTGAGTTTTTTCAAGGGTATTTTCATAAGTTTAGTGACACTAACAAATTTCCTGAATCATAAACGAAAACATACTTGGGAGCCGGAATAATTACCCCTGTGACCTTTAAGAAATATCCTTCTTGAGAGAACGAAGTGTTCGAAAATATGGGACGTTTGGTGATAATTTAATCAATTTGTTGTATCACCAATGAAACAAAACGCACAAGAGTTGAATTACTGAGCCTCTGAATGAGCAAAAGTTTCAAAAATAGATTGTGTAATCGTAAACGTCTAGGGATACTTTATAAAATTTCCTGAGAGAAAGAAAAAACACGAGACCTGAACTATTGATCTCTTGAGTCTGAAAAATATTCCTCACGCGAGAGCTAAATCTTTCAGAATACGGATCATGTAATCGCGGATGTCTTGCCTCGTGCTGCTCCCTTGCCGTGATCGGGACAGTCCGTCTCCAGCCTGTCGCGCTGTTGACTACGTAGGTCTCTTGTATTTTCATTGACTGTGTGATGGTATAGATATGCCTATTACGCCTCTTCCGTGACCGCAACTAACCCATTTTGCTCTGAACAACTCGCCTCGTTCTCTTTGTGTTGTTTTTGTTTGGCCAATATGTCCAGTGTTGTGTTGTAATTTTATTTAGCTTACTGCATTTCTACTTAGGATTGTCTGGGTCATTACGATCCCGTGTTCCACACTGCTGCGTAAGCAAGGGACGTGTTTCTCAGTATGTGTTCTACATTACCTGTTGTGTAAAGTTAATGTTCAGTACTTTCTTTCTCTGAGAAAGTAAAGAAACTCGAACAGGTTTGTAAGCATTTAAAGTGATATTCTTTGTCTGTTCATGACCGAATTTCTCCTTAACTCAATATTCATGTGATGTATAAAGAAAAGGTCGTCTTGAGTCCATCGTTCTCCTTGTCGTTGGAAAGTAAGGGAACCGGATCACATTATTTTCATTGTTTGTTCGTTTAGGTTCTCCACCCAATGATCGCGTGTAAGCATATTTTGTGTTGAGTTTGTCACTCTCTTTGTGATTGTAAAGTAAGGAACCCGGATCACGTCTGAAAGTACGTGGGCGAGGATTCTATTCACTCCCTTCCTCCTTCCCTCCCTCACTGTTTCGGGGTCACCGTCCTGAAGCTCAAGGCCACTAGGTCACAGTGCAGTTTGCACCCAGTTCCTTATTTCTCGCCAGGTATATTCGTTTTAGAAAGTAGTAACGTTAATAGAGAAAGTAGGTACAAGAAAGAAGCAAAGTGCAAGGTGCAACAGACTGGCGGGCAGTGAGTGAGATGTGAAGATGGGAGACCTTGCTGGCTTAGTAACCTACCAACGAGCGTCATCCACATGCAGGTTGGTGGGGGTAGAGGAGAGGTTCGCACCAGTTCCCTAATAAACCGGTCCCTCTAAGCTCACCCGAGCACCACCCAAGCGGAAGATGTAAGGGCAGCAACAACGTGCAGAAAGGCAGTAGGGGAAAGTGGGATGGGTTACCGGATCATCTCAGTTCAGATTGCTAGAAGAGGCGACCTTTTTTTTTTTCTTTTAATTTGGTCATCGCAAGAGTGTCAAGATGGAGGACGGTCACGGCGAGGCACTGGGGGCTGACATAAATATGAGAAGCGGAAAAGTGGAAAGTAACTACATGGGAAGAAGAGGCGTCACCTCGAGGGAATTAGGTCACTGGAGGCAGGTAGATACTGGAACAAAAGAGGAACTACTGACCCCACCACCACACCACCACCACCACCACCGTCACCATCATCACAAACATGACTTCTTTCTTTTCTCTTCTCTTCTTTTTTTTTATTTAGTTTAGTAATTTTTAGTGTAAACATGTGATTTTGTACACTTTATTTTCTATTCGTTTCGTTGTTGTTGTTGTTGTTGTCGTTGAAGAAGAAGAACGTTATTGGTGGTGTTAATGTTTTTGTTGCTTTCTTCCTCTTCTTTGTTTTCTTGTTTTCTTCTTTTGCCTTTTTCTTCTTTCTTTCTTCTTCTTTATTCGTTCGTCGCTTTTATTTTTTCCCCCCCTTTTTTTTCTTCATATATTCTTCCTGACGCACATACTTGATGGAAACCACCGCTACTAACCTCACATTACCGCGTCAGTCACTTCTTTTTTTTTCTTCTTTTCCACATACAATCTATCATTGACTTGTTGCCTAAGCTTTCTTCTACATTTTCTCGATCCTCTTGGCATACTTAGTTTAACGGATGTTCACTGCATCACCGGCCGTGTCACTGCACTCAGGCAAGGGAATCGGAGCACGCCAGTTTTTGCTTAGTGAATGTTAGTGTTCAGCTTCCTCTCTTCATTAGTGCGAGTTTCTGATAGCGGGTGGCAGTGATGGTGGTGGTGGTGGTGGTGATGCCGCTGGTTGTTGTGGTCGTTGCAGTATTAGTATCATTATTATTAGTAGTAGTAGTAGCAGCAGCAGCAATAGTTTAATGATTATTGCGATTTGTTAACGCTATTCTAGATCGAGCTTAGCCAGAGAGAGAGAGAGAGAGAGAGAGAGAGAGAGAGAGAGAGAGAGAGAGAGAGAGAGAGAGAGAGAGAGAGAGAGAGAGAGAGAGAGAGAGATCTACCAAGTGACCGACCGACAAACAGACCGACTTGCGGGCACCGACTTTCTTTAAACAACAATGATGGATGGATGGAAGGAAGGAAGGATGGATGGATGGGAAGGAGAGTGGCTAAGTGCGCTGGTTTAGGAGAGGCGAGAGGCGAAAAGATGCGTGGAGTGAGTGAGTGAGTGAGTGAGGGAAGGAGAGAGG
The DNA here is from genome assembly GCF_017591435.1 of Portunus trituberculatus. NCBI lineage: Eukaryota > Metazoa > Arthropoda > Malacostraca > Decapoda > Portunidae > Portunus > Portunus trituberculatus. The sequence continues at coordinate 31,065,746 of NC_059301.1, forward strand.
AAGGGCAAGAGATGAAAAGGTAGTCCATCATCAGATAGCCATTTTTCACCTGGGCTGGTATGAATGCGTAAAGCTAAGCAAATACTCGGTGACTGGGCGTAGCTGGGAACAGAGATCAAAGCCTTAGATTCCTGTACTAAGCGTTAGGACGCGAACTCTAAACTCTAATGCAGGTCTAAACTCTACCTAAGTCACAGAGGCACCGTATCTGCCAGGGTAACTAATGAAGCGACTCGTGTGACCTTCCCCAAAACAGTGCCTGGCTGAAAGCACATTCATCTTCCCGCAGCACCCAGGTATCGCTGCTCCTGATGAAATCCACGATAAATGCCTCGGGTGTTTGTTTCACAGTTCACTCCTCGCCACGGCAAGGTAAATGATCAGGATTTGCATGAGGATCCTTTTTGGGCGTAATGTCAAGAGATTTTCCTAAAGAGTGTGTTGTGTGTTGTGAGTGTATGTTGTGTATGTGTGTGTGTGTTGTGTATGTGTGTGTGTGTGTTGTATGTGTGTGTGTGTGTGTGTGTGTGTGTGTGTGTGTGTGTGTGTGTGTGTGTGTGTGTGTGTGTGTGTGTGTGTGTGTGTGTGTGTGTGTGTGTGTGTGTGTGTGTGTGTGTGTGTGTGTGTGTGTGTATGTGTATATATATATATATATATATATATATATATATATATATATATATATATATATATATATATATATATATATATATATATATATATATATATATATATATATATATATATATATATATATATATATATATATATATATATATATATATATATATATATATATATATATATATATATATATATATATATATATATATATATATATATATATATATATATATATATATATATATATATATATATATATATATATATATATATATATATATATGTGTGTGTGTATATATGTGTGTGTGTGTGTGTGTGTGTGTGTGTGTGTGTGTGTGTGTGTGTGTGTGTGTGTGTGTGTGTGTGTGTGTGTGTGTGTGTGTGTGTGTGTGTGTGTGTGTGTGTGTGTGTGTGTGTGTGTGTGTGTGTGTGTGTGTGTGTGTGTGTGTGTGTGTGTGTGTGTGTGTGTGTGTGTGTGTGTGTGTGTGTGTGTGTGTGTGTGTGTGTGTGTGTGTGTGTGTGTGTGTGTGTGTGTGTGTGTGTGTGTGTGTGTGTGTGTGTGTGTGTGTCGTGATCCCTTGTACTGAAGCATGTTGGGCTAATGTATCTGTGTCTTGCTATTTTTTGAGATTGGGAGTGATGTTAACAGTTTCGAGGTTGATGACAGTTAGCGAGTATATACCGAGATGATTTAGAACAGAGAGAGAGAGAGAGAGAGAGAGAGAGAGAGAGAGAGAGAGAGAGAGAGAGAGAGAGAGAGAGACAGAGTCCTGCGATAGAGCTTAGGAAGTTTAGAAAGTTAGCGGGGACGAAAACTATTCTTTATTATTCTTTTTTTAGATGATGCGCCGCCCTTGGTTCATATTCTTCAACATTCCAGCGTCTTATCTGCGTAGACCACTCTTAGCAGCTCTAATGCAACTTAAAAGGAGTTTTCAAGTGCTTCTATGATTCTGGATATATTTTCAAACATTTCAGTATCTCGTCAACGTACACCCCTCATACCAAGCTGTAGTGGAAGTTACTAAGGGTTTTCGAAAGTGCTTCCGATTCCTAACAGTGACGATGCAGAACCCTTGATTAAATTCACAAACATTTCATTGTCTTTGTAGGGTAGAAAACTGAACATTGGTAAAGAACAAAGATACACTCATAGTAACCACATTCCTAGTACACTAAGTAAACGGGGAAAACAAAGAGAGGTATATTGTTCTTGTCACGAATCTAGATAAGTGAAAGCGAGAAAGGAAAAGTGATAACTCTTCGTCATCAGCTGCATTCACTTCTGTTATGCGTTTTTACCCAACATTTCCGATCACTTCGCAAAGTAAAAATCTGACAATCGAAAGACTCGTACCTAATCAGACTTGAATATTGAAGGAAAACTCATTCGACAGTAAAAGTGAGTGCGGAATGTTACTGGACTCCTCGCCATGGTTCTGCTGGACAATGCAACGTCATTATTATTATCTTAGCGGTTACAGAGTATGCATGTGTGTCGTTGCTTTTACTATTGTTTATTTATCCTTTGAGGGGGCATTGCGTGTATATTTACTTGCCACTAGTCTTCCAGTGCGCTATTGTCGTCTCCAGAGATGCAATTAGCATGGAACATAGTCTGTCACTCTTCGTTATTGGGTTTCAGATGATGCACCGTCCGTCTATGTATCACTCATGGAAATGATTGAGATTTATTCCCAATCATTTCCATGTTTTATCTACAATGACTCAATTGTAACAGACTGCATTAGAAGTTTTTTTTCAAGAGTATTTGTGACTGTAGATAGTTTTAGTAATGATTCTGCGCCGTTACTGAGATAAAAGAACAAACACGAGAGCTTGAACCTGAACTTGGCTTATCAACTTGATGACGTATAGCATGAGTACCGGGCCTTGTTAGAAATTATTATGAAGTTTTCGAGGGTGCTCATATTTTTAGATAGTTATATGCACCAAAGTAGTTTTATGTATCAATGCTTAAAATATATTACCCATGAAAACTTGAATCTTCATAGTGTGTGGCATGAGGAACAGGGTCTAGTGGAAGTTGTTAGTTTTTTTTCAAGGATGTTCAGATAATATAGCATAACAAGGATTCTGCATCATTACTGAGGAAAATAAATACCCATGAGAACACGTGTAATTATAATATCTATGTGGCGTATAACAAGAGGAATTTTAATAGGTTTGGTATCTTTTGTAATCGAAAGATAAAAAGAATTATCTAATCACACATCCACTATGATGATATTTTTAATCTGTGATATAGACTATCTTATAAAGCACAGATGTATTTGTTGTCTGCTTAACCTAACCAAACCATCAGGCCTGCATGTAATAGGTGTATAAGATGTGTTCGCCTATTTATCTATCATGCATATCCATTCTATCTCGCTGTCCTTGAAATAAAGAATCACAAAGCACGTACAGAAACAAGTTGTGTAATTGCATTAAGAAAAGCCTTCCAATTCAGTGAAAGCCCGTGCTTCACTAGTGATCTTATTAGGAAGAAAGAGTGGTGTCAAGGTCGTAGTAAGCACACAGTTGGCGACTCATGCAAGGTTAAACTGCCAGTACTGTGTAAATACGATGTCTAGCAGCATAATATGCAGAATCGAAGTGAAGGAAACCAAACACACAAAAGACAGAAGCTGGAGGTGTCAAAATAGGACAGATGAGAGATGAAAACACTAAGTAAAAGAAGGAACACGAGTAAAAGGAAGAAAGAAGAGAAGGATGAAACGAAGGTGGAAAAAGGAAACATTAAGAAAATGTTAAAGAAAGTGAAATGACAGCCAGGCAGACTTGCCAACCAACTAATGAGACGAAAAAAGAAGGTAAACACAAACCCAGACGGACTCGGCTATGTACACAGAAAACGAGAGAGAGAGAGAGAGAGAGAGAGAGAGAGAGAGAGAGAGAGAGAGAGAGAGAGAGAGAGAGACGAGAGCATGTTAAAAGGAAAGCGCTCGTGGCTATACCTCCTGCGTAAATATCTTAAGGAGTATTACAGTCCACGTTATTTTATTTCAATTTCACGCCCCCAGCAAGGGTTCCTTTGAGTGTGGGTGCTCCGGGCTCATCTCTCGAATGCGCTGGGAAACTCTGATGAGAAGCTATAACACACACACTACAGGAATAGCACGTGTCTTTTCATCTTGTATCCTTTTCACTGGGGCTTATCTCCTTCCCTCTAAACGCCGTGTGTGGGTGCGCGTACGCGTGCGCGCGTGTGCGTGCGGTTTCTATGTATCACTCCTTTATTTCACTTAATTCTTTCTTTAGGTTGATTGATTTTGTTTGTTTTCTTGCTTCTGTTCACTTCCATAACTTTTTCTTTTCTTTTCCAGTCTTCTAGAGTGTCTGTTTGTCTAATTGTCAGTACTACTATTTGTCTGTGGTGTCTGTCTGCACACAATCTCTCTCTCTCTCTCTCTCTCTCTCTCTCTCTCTCTCTCTCTCTCTCTCTCCCAAATAAATCTAAAAAGAACAGTCAATAGACTCTTCGTCTCGCGCTTCTCACCAATTTCATCTTTCTTCCTCACTCCTCCCTTCTTTTCCTTCTATCTCGCTGTCCAATTCCCTTTTCTTTTCCTGCACGTCATCTCCGCAAGCAAGCAGATTTCACTTGTAAACACTTAGAAACTTGGTAAAGATGGAGGTTGAATTTTTTATTTTTACTTTCACTTTTTTGGATGCCCTCATAAGCCAATCAAGTTACACTAGATACGTTGGAAATTTCAGGTACTATTTTTCACTTAAGTCTGCCAAAGTCATAAAGCTTTACTGTCCTTGAGAACTCAACCCCGTTAGATAGAGATAAACAAAGGAGGTGCGGAATGCCTTACACAATTTTTTAGTTAACTTCGATTTCTTTCTTTAACTCCATCTATTTTACTCTTCATACCTTTCATTCTTCTCTCCCTTACTTTAATGTCCAAGAAGGCATGGTAACACTGCCACTGACGGATGCTCTTGTCCGCTGATTGGCATACCTATTCCCGTCTTGTTTGGAGGCGTGTACCAAACTAGAACCCGAACCTGTACTTGATTGTAAGATACCGTGCTATCTAAATGAAAAGAAGTCAATATGGTATTTTGCAAGTATACCATAAGTCTGGTAGAAATGAAGTAGATATACAGCACGTTTCGAAACAAAACATGAATACGCAAGCCGATTTGCTGAGTGAAAGCATTATAGTCCGTGGCAGCATTATCATGTTTGCGTGTCCACGGATGGCAAACTCATTGTAACAGGGCTGGTGAAACATTGTATAGTCATTAAACAACATTAGCCTGGCAGGTGTGTGTGTGTGTGTATGATTCGGTTTATCTGTTTAGGCCTTCCTATAGCCTTGTTATCGCACGGTAGGTCACGTGTTAGAGAGAGAGAGAGAGAGAGAGAGAGAGAGATGCGCTGCATATAAGGAAAGTATTACAAGACTCGGCAAAGAAATACGTAAGCACCGTACATCCTGCTCTGAGAGAGAGAAAAAAACAAACAAACAAGAGGCACCGGTGTCAAGCCCTGTCGTGAGTTGCTGTGTCATGTAATAGAAGGAAACATTACTGATGATGTCTAAATATCGCCCCTGTCAAAATAGTAGGAAAACTTTTAGAAATTGCGGTAAGGTCACGGCCACCAGACTGGAGAAAGAGAGAGAGAGAGAGAGAGAGAGAGAGAGAGAGAGAGAGAGAGAGAGAGAGAGAGAGAGGAGGGGGAATAGGGGTTGAATACAAACAAACAGCGATGGGTAGAGAGACAAGCATATACAATTTATCTTGAAGCAAATTTCTGATCGCCTTTACACTATTCTCTCACATACCTAAGCCTGCACATTGAACCGGACTCCTTTAACCTAACGAAGCTAGTGATAACGTGGTAATGACATTAAAAACAATTAGAGTATTACAAGAAATTGTGCGTTCCATCTTAGAAATTATAATTCAAAATGAGATCAGAACTATTTGGGTCTTAGAGTAGTAGATAAGTGGAATATAGTCGAGTTGTTAGTATCGAGTCATTAGGAAGTAGATAGATTTATAGATGATGGATGACAGGTGGACACAAGTTTGTATGTTTGATGTTGGAGTGCCACGTGTAGGCCTGGTGGCTGCCTATTTGCATCTCCCCTTATGTTCTCAAGTTCTTAAGTGATACGGTGTTGTTTTCGTGGTTGTGTGTGTGTGTGTGTGTGTGTGTGTGTGTGTGTGTGTGTGTGTGTGTGTGTGTGTGTGTGTGTGTGTGTGTGTGTGTGTGTGTGTGTGTGTGTGTGTGGGCGTGGACGTGAGAGACAAAGGCTTGCATTAAGCTAGGTGTGGTTCATATGATTGTGAAACCATAACTGCAATTGATACGTAGCACAACAGACGTGGGAATACATCATATTTCTTAATAAGAGAGTTCTTGCTTCCAACATCCTCCTCCTCCACTTTGACGTAAATAATGGGAAAGTGTGTACAAAATAAATGTATCTGAATTTGAAGATAGTGCTGTAAAGTTCCTTATCCGTGCTGTACTGTTTCTTATCCACCATGATTTGGTTTGAAATGGTTTAGGAGTAGCCACAGTTTTTTTTTTTTTTTTTTTTCTTGTGTACAAAGAGACAGATCACTGCAAAAACAAATTCACCTCGAGAGAAAGAGAGGGAAAAAAATCTTGCTGGTTCTTCTTTGTTTTATTGTGATTCTTGTTTTCATTTTTTTTTTTTTTTGTACACAAGAGAGGCAAACTTTAATAAAAAACTAATTCATGAAAAGAGAGACAGAAAGAAGAAAAGGATGTATTGTAAGTTAAGTGAAATAAGAAAATTCATAATAAACTTAGCTTCTGAAGGAATGAAGCTAAATATCTTGCATGATTTAATTCCCGTGATAAGCTTGTACTAGAGTTATATGAGGAGTAGATGGGTTGAGGAACGGATTGGTGACGCTATAAGTGACCAGACCTTTTCTTTTTACACGTGCCCTTGACCTATTTCCTTCACATATAGCACAAGACATCAACCTATCCATTATCTCAGCATAGCCTACCCATATGGGAATCAGTGTGATATTACAGCTCCTTAACGCGGCGAACGCGAGGACATAGGAACACAAGTCCTCGATGTAATTTTCGACATCGTGGACTTCGTAACACTGCCACTGAAGTTGCGAGAAGTCATCAGATTTTACACGTTACAGTCCCAGTTTAAGAGATATTTAGTCATTTTCACCCATTATCTTCATCCATATGTCTAATCTTCCTTTTAGAATCTTCCTGCTAACTGAGCACTAACTATTGGATTGAAAGACTATACATGAAAAAACAACAGCGCGTATAGGGTAGGCAGCTTAAATCTTCATAAAAACAACCCATTTAGTCGTAGAAACAAATACCAGAAGACCACGAAGAGTTCTACTAGATTCACAAACTTAATAAGCGAATAAGGCGGGAAATCAACCCTGTGCTCTTTGAAGTTAGAGCAAAGATCGCAAGCGTTTCAAAACATTTCATTTTATCAACTTGTCTCCTTACTTTGTTTCCTTCACTCCTGAACATGTGGTTCCTGGAACCTGGCGCAACGGGTGAGGCAGCAGTGAAGGGCTCCAGTAACATAGATGCGACCTAACTTCGTCACCGCAACTGGTTTGTGGAGGGCATAAGAGGTTAGGTTGAGAGAGAGAGAGAGAGAGAGAGAGAGAGAGAGAGAGAGAGAGAGAGAGAGAGAGAGAGAGAAATATAATATATAGATTGATAGATAGATATACAGATATATTTGGATATAAAGATATATATTCACACACACACACACACACACACACACACACACACACACACACACACACACACACACACACAGTATAACATCAAAACTTATTCTTAAGATTTCGACTCGACTCCTTGACAATATAGTAAATTAAGTACACGGTCACCTCTGTAATCTGTAGCATGTAAAATATGTGACCATTCCTTGCCTTGTTTTTTAACACGCGCCTCTTGAATTCTACCCGAGAGAAAATGAGTGTGTGCGTGAATTATATTCTTATGACGCGCAATAAGTATCAAAAAGTAGATAGTATACAGCTGCTCATGATGATTTGTGCATTCCTTTGGAATATGTTTGTGAGAAGAGAAAGTAAAATGAAACTGGACAGGGGAAACTAATTTAGAAAGTGTGTGTGTGTGTGTGTGTGTGTGTGTGTGTGTGTGTGTGTGTGTGTGTGTGTGTGTGTGTGTGTGTGTGTGTGTGTGTGTGTGTGTGTGTGTGTGTATCTGTGTGCGCGTGCGTGTGCCTTTACGTGTGTGTGTGTGTGTGTGTGTGTGTGTGTGTCACAGAGAGAGAGAGAGAGAGAGAGAGAGAGAGAGATGAATAAATTAATATATCTACAGCAATAGAAAGAATCAGGAAATGACAGACAGACAAAAAGAAAACCCACAAATTCACTTTTTTTTCATTTTTTCATCTATCTTTTTGTTTATTTATTCTTATTGTTTTTGGGGGAGGGGAGGTAGTTGTCTTTTTACCTCAAATGTGTGCGTACGCTGCGACTCGCGTGCTGCATTACCGCTGATAAGATAAACGTTTTTGTAATGTGCAAAGTAGCTCCCGTGCCATGCTGTACCGCCATAAACATATGACGGTATAGCATATGTATACATAAACTGTACGAGTATGTGCGCCGCGGTGACTTCCTTGAGTGTAACAAAAGAGAGGCGGTGAGGGAGGATATCAGCTAGGGGAGCAGAGGGCACTGGGAAGAAAGGGAGGAAGGGGAGGAATGTAAACTACTGCTGTGTGGGATGGAACTAAGAATGGAGAGGAAGAGGGAGAGGATGAAGAAGAGGAGGAGAAAAATCCTTGTGATCGGATTGCGAATTACTGTAGTCACTGTAGTGGTAGTAGTAGTAGTAGTAGAGTAGCAGCAACAATAGTAGTAATATTATTATTATTATTATTATTATTATTATTTAGTAGTAGTAGTAGTAGTAGTAGCAGCAGCAGCAGCAGCTGTACCATTAACAGTAACAATAGTACCGTCATTTATAATAATGTTAGCAAATTGCAGACTGCTGCGACGCTCTCTCTCTCTTTCTCTCTCTCTCTCTCTCTCTCTCTCTCTCTCTCTCTCTCTCTCTCTCCCTCTCCCTGTGCGTCATTCGTAAAGAAGAAAATATCAGATACAAGTGGTGTGACATGGCGTGGCGTGGAATGAGCGTTGGAAGCCATGAGGTGATGAGGAGTTGTGGAGGCGTAGACGAAAAAAAAAAAAAAAATGGTGAGACTCTTCTTTTAATACACACAAGGATATTCTTGTTTATCGCGCTGCTCACAGACGCAACATTGCCGCCACCCGATCCTGTACCCACTCCACCACCACCACCCACCACCAACACCACCACCACTGCGACCACTATAACCGCCATCACTGCCACGTGTGTCTCTCCTTCACTTCTGGGTGCTCTGAAATGGCGTGTGTATTGTCTGGCTTCGGGAAATGTACAACTATGACACTTTTTTATGTTATTAGTTGCTGAGCCGATCGTATATCTGAGTCTTTTGCTACTTCTTTCTTTTTCATGTGCATTCTTTTTCATGTGCATGGTTGGCTATCATAGCGACCTGTCTTGTGTCCTGTCCTGCTTTGTCCCTGGCGGAAGATAATTACCTCTTAGATAGGATCTGGTGTCACTATTTTCACTACGGGGTTGGAGACGTGGTGTGCTGTGCTTCGTTAGTGTTACACAAAGGACCGTTTAAGTATCGGGTTTTTATGCGGGTTCTCATTTTCTTTGATTTATTTTGTCTCATTTGCATCTAAAGGTTCAGACTTCATGAGGTTCATAGTATTGATGTTTAGGTGCAATGACGGAATAACCTCATGAATTGAATTATCAGTGCCTTGTGACTTTTCCCCGTTCCTTCATCTTCCACCTTTGGAAACTCAAACCGCCAGAAGGTATATATGAATGATAAATTCAATACATGAATAATATTAAGAAAAGAAATTGAAATAATGAATACACGTGATTTTTTGTTTTTATTTTTTCCCTGTTATTCATCATTGGAAGCTGAAGATACGTAAAGATTCACAAGAATGATGCTCACATGCAACACTTGAATAAGCTTACGAGAGAATGAAATATTGTTGTTTTATATTTCCTCGCATCCGCCTTCGAAAGTTTAAGGTGCTACAAGATTTTTAAGAATAAAATTCTTATACTTGAATAATCTTTTGAAGAACTTAAATGTATTTTTTTCTTTGACGTGATATATTTCATCTATTTTTGTTTACTTATTTGCTCCTTTTCTTTATCTCCATCCGTTTCTTGAAATCACCCGAGTGTCTGGAGGTTTATGCGAGGTAATAAACTTGAAAATGTCTCCCATTAAACACGTTTCGCGCCCATTTCAGTAGTGATAAATCAAAGGCCACAGAGACGGAATGAAAAAGATAGATGCTAAGAGGCGAGGTGTAGCAGATTCACACGTGTCAATATGCGACTGAAATTGCAAGTCGCTAGAAATATCGACTGAACCCTTTTAGTCGGAACATGCTCACACATAAGCGACTGTTAAGTGTCGGCTGGTTGGCGGGAAGTGAATGTAAACAAACAGCTACCCAACAAGATATTTTCCTCTGGTGACGATAACGATTACGCTCAAACCAAACCATAACGATTACTCTCAAACAAAACCATCACAAGTCATCAAGCCTCACCTCCAACAACACCCAGCATAGAGGGAAGCAGTCATCGGAGAGGGGTAACTATCTCATCGAACGCCGATATGCGTAAGCTTTCTTTGCTGTAGATTTCGCTTTTAGGATCCCAGATGTGCTCTTTTTCCTCAACTCCAAAATCTTCTTCTCGACATCGACACCATATGCACTTTTCAAACCTTTCTCCGTGCCGTTGTTTTGCGACTGTTTTTTTCCAGTCGCTAAGTTTGATATTCAATCAAAATATGCCGTCTTGCAATTTCAGTCGCAAATTAACACTTGTGAACCATGCGTGTTTTGGGGTTCGAGGGGTCTCCAAGCGCACGGGTTCGAATCCTGTCCACGGTCCGAGTGTAGGTTGGGCTTCCTCACTCGAGGCAGCGGTTTCCTAGCTGGTGTGCTTTGAGATAGGAGGTACCACAAAAAGTATCCCCTTTAGCCCAGAAATTCCCGTAAAAAGCCCACATGGTATGAAAAAAAAAACACGCAAACTGGTGCCAGCGTCCCATCTTGATTAGGTAGGTGTGAATGAAAAAGGGTACCGTCTTCTCTCATCACGCTTGAATGAAAACTGATGCTGTTTGGCATAGTTTGTTACTCGACACGTAAACTGATACCAGCACCTATTCCCGACGACGTTTCATAAGTTGTAGATATTAGTCAGTCTAATGGAAGCAGTCATGGATTTCCAAAACTATTTATATGATTCTAGTGATAGTTTGATAAGTATGCTGCTTATAAATAGCAAAAAGATATATCAGAACCTACGGCCAGTGATCTCTGTGATGTTTGAAAACAGTCATTACTGGGGAAGAGAGCGTTTCGAGACACGGGTCTCTGTGCACCACTGACGCATTTCACTCAGGGCAGTGGAGTTGTCAGCTCGACGGCACTACTGATGGAGAAAGTGTGATGAATGGTGCGCCAGCCTCGCCAGTGACGCGGTGCAGTGACGAGGACTAGGTGATGAACGAGGAAGGTGCGGCCAAGGGAGTGGCGAGCGATACATTTAAGTCAACAAGGAAAGAAAGCACTTGTATTGACGGTGATGACAGAAAGTAAATGACAAGACGCATTTACCTCACGATTTGTATATACCTACAACTTGCTATTTTTTTTCTATGAATGAAGAAAAGACGCTTTTATATTGATCGCTACCAGGAAACTAATTAATCTCTGCATTTTTCTGTTTATTTCCTACAATTTCTATCTTACTGTCTTCTCTTCTTTCGTCTTTCGACTTCTCCTTTCTTTGCTTCAGACACATACATGAAGGAAAGCTCAGTCAAAGTAGTATGGACGTTGTAGAATAACCTGTTTATTTACGTTATCTTGCTTCCTCATCATTTCGTCGTTTTCATTATGTATCACTCTCTTCCCTTTCTCGTCCACAAGCGTACATTCAAAACAATGGAGAAAAGAAAACGTTGTAATGAAGATGATGACTTAAAATACCTATTCATTCACATCTTCCTGCTTTCTTGTATCTCTTTTTTCCTCTCTCTCTCTCTCTCTCTCTCTCTCTCTCTCTCTCTCTCTCTCTCGCTCTCTCTCTCTCTCTCTCTCTCTCTCTCTCTCTCTCTCTCTCTCTCTCTCTCTCTCTCTCTCTCTCTCTCTCTCTCTCTCTCTCTCTCTCTCTCTCTCTCTCTCTCTCTCTCTCTCTCTCTCTCTCTCTCTCTCTCTCTCTCTCTCTCTCTCTCTCTCTCTCTCTCTCTCTCTCTCTCTCTCTCTCTCTCTCTCTCTCTCTCTCTCTCTCTCTCTCTCTCTCTCTCTCTCTCTCTCTCTCTCTTATTAATATCTTTTCTTATTAATATCTTTTCTTTTCTTCTTTTTGTCTTTTCTTAATCCAGCATTATTTTTCTTTTGACACAAATATGTACTCAAGGCAACAGGAAAGAGAAACTTTTAAAGTGAAGGTACTTAGTTTGTTTTTTCTAGTCCAAATCTGTCTACTTATATTTACCATCCTAAAACTTTGTCTTTTCTTTACTACATCCCTTTATTTTTATCAACGGAAGAGAGAAACTGTTAGTAAAGGTACTTACGCTCATTTTGTTTACTTCAAATATTCCTGGCTCCTTTTATTCCTCTCATTTTTGTGTTTCGTCTCCATGTCCCTGCATTCTTTATCTCAAACACAAACACCCTAAGACAATGGAAGAGGAACGTTGTAAAAGTATAGGTAACTGCATCTTTTTTTCTTCTTTTTGTTTTATCCCACATCTTCGTTCCTTCTGTTCCATGCTAAAACATTTTTTTCTTCTCAGTTATCCTTCCATTACCTTCTAAGATGCAAACATCGAAGACAATGAAAGAGTGGTGCTTAAAGTAAAGTACTGTAAACTCTTTTTGGATAAAATATTCCTGTTTTTCCTGCTCTTTTTATCTTGCATCCCTTCTCTTTTTGCTTCTTTTTATCCTTAGAATCTTTTCTTTGTACATTGAAAAGGGACACCATTTAAATAAGCGTAATTGTACACTTCTTTAATCCTTATCTTCCTTGTTCTTTCTGCTTCTTCGATTCATCAGCCGTCTCTCTTTACTTCTCTATATCCTTCCGTTCTTCTCAAACAAACATGCAAGAGAGACATTGCTTAAGTAAAGGTAATTGTACATTTTTTTTAATCTACATCTTCCTTGTTCCTTCTACTACTAGCATACAGGTTTTTGTTCATCTCTCTCCAACATCTTCCCCTTTCTCCTTAGCCCTTCCTTCTCCTCCTTGAAGACACGTGACGTTGATTTGTAGGCTCGTTAAAACGCAATTACTTGTGCGTGTTTGAGGTTCAGAAAATGTCTGATGACTCCTTCCAGCTCTCTAGACTTCCTCGTACTGTGTTCTCTTCCTTTCCGGGGATCGAATACTTGCTGTCATATCTCGAGGGAGACTGAAAGAAAACGAGCGTCGACTGAGATGCAATTGCACGTGAAAGGCAGGAATGTGTTTTGAATTTGGGATCAAAATGGGGATAAGATGACTCTCTCTCTCTCTCTCTCTCTCTCTCTCTCTCTCGCACACGGCAGTAACCCAGCTTCTACGTCTATTAATCTCCCCCACCCAATACTGCTCCCTACACCTGCCAGACACACGGGGCGGACTCTCCCTTCCTCCGCTCACATCGCCTTCCCATACTGATTTCCCGGCTTGAGGTAACCGCGGCTGCTGGTTTGTGTGGCTGTGTCCGCTTTTCTTTTCTTTTCATTTCCTTTCCTCTTTACCTTTTCTCTTACTGCGTTTTTCTTTTATTCTGTTTTATTATGGGAATGATGGTTTTTTCTACACTTATTTTCTTTTGTTAATTTCTTACATGGGAAAGCCATTTTTTCACTTTTTTTTTCATTTTATGTTTCTTAGGAGAATAAGAAAGGTGTTTTAATACTTTTTATTGTGGTTTGGAATGGAAGAGTTATTTTTTGTCACCTGTTTTCCTTCGCTATTTTTTTTTTTTTTTCGTTAAACTTATTTGTTTTCTGTATTTTTTTTTTTTTTTTGTTTATTTTGGAATGGGGAAAGATTTCATTTTCGCTTTTACATGTTTTGTTGGGCTGTTACTAGTTTTTGTTTCTATGTATTATTATTATTATTATTATTATTATTATTATTATTATTATTATTGTTATTATTATTACTTTTTTTGTCTTTGTTCTTAAATGAAGCTTTGCTTTTCATCTTTTTTATGAGTTTTTGGGCTCTGCGTGTGCTTTACAATGAGAACTTTTTTACTTTTACTATCTCTCTCTCTCTCTCTCTCTCTCTCTCTCTCTCTCTCTCTCTCTCTCTCTCTGTTTTTTAATGAGATAGCTTATGGAGAGGATAACACACACACACACACACACACACACACACACACACACACACACACACACACACACACACACACACACACACACACACACACACACACACACACACACACACACACACACACACACACACACAATTGTATGTACTTATCTAACAGATTTCCATGTTATTGCCGGCATTTACAATATTGAGGCGAATCAAATGTTTTTTTTTTTTCCTTTTTGTTGTCGTTTTTCCTAACTGTATATTCATTTTATTCGGAATTGTAGACGTGACGGCACCAGCTTGCATCCCTACCCCTCCCCCCACACACCACCACACACACCAGGAGACGGGACAGCGAGTGGTTCAAATGACTGTAGGGAAGGAGGAGTGTAAGATAAAAAGAGAACAAAAATTATGTATAAGGGGAGAGTTATTTTACTATTAGCTTCAGAACATAGTAACAAGAATGTAAGGAAACTGCAAGAACCTGAACCTTATATATACTTTCACCTGTTAAAACTCGCGTATTACATATTCATCTTTAGTATCTATCTGTAATCTTTTAAAATCTTTTTACTAACTCCTATCAAAAACTTCGGCCACTGAAGTATTTTATCGTTCTATTCGAGAACAAGCCTCTTCGTAAATGAATAATTGTGAACCATCACTGGCATTAGAAAAATAGTCTTGAGTGATGACAGATTACAGCGTTTTAAGATTCGAGCCTTCGTCTTATCTTTGATGACTAACCAAAAAGCGTTTGTTATGAGTCATTTTATCTCGTCCAATCAAACACAAAATACATGTACGTCGATTTTGAAATAAGGTTGGAGAGGAAAGGCCGTTATGGTTTGCTCATATCGAGGGGAGAAACAAATACGTAGTATGTTAGAATGAAGATAATTGATATGGACCTAACCGATGAGAGAAAAAAAAAGAAAACCTAAAAAATGTTTTTTGGTGCAGTGAAAGTCTGCAAAGAGAGAGGAACGACCAACACCTTCAAAAATTTCATGAAATGATGATTTGAATAAGAGACGGTGCCACATTCAGTCTCCTTAGAGTTAAGTGGTACAGACAGACACGTGATTGATCACCTCTGTGGGGTTCAAAAGGTATAATTATTCTTGATGAGTTGGTGAAGGAGGGATTGATGACTTGATAGTAATGCGTCTGGTTAAATTATTATATAGAGGACTGACTGAAAAAAAAATGACAATTTGATGATAATCTGTTGGATCTTTTGGTAAAAAAAAGGAGGAATATAAAAAAGAAATTAATGTTTAAGTTAAAAGAAGAGAGTTGAAAGAAGACAAGATTTGATCGCAAGTGCTTCATTTAATTGAAAAAGGGATGTCAAAAGTTTGACGTTTGAACAGTTAACTTCTGAAGAGAAGTTGACATAAAAAACGACTTCAGGATTGTGTTAAATGTAATGGAACACAGTGTGTGTATATATATATATATATATATATATATATATATATATATATATATATATATATATATATATATATATATATATATATATATATATATATATATATATAATAAAGGGTGGATTGAAGAAATAAAAAACTAGTGATAATGTACGTAATGATATGATGAGAAGTATAACAAATATGTCTTTCTTTGTAGAAAAATAACAGGAATGGATTTACCGAAACAATGCAGATGAAATGTACTATACCTGGTAACCTCATCAAAAGAAAGAAGAGAAGAGAATTTTTTGTAAAGTAATTATTGTAACATTCACAGACACTGATATTTTATTAAGAGTAAAGTGATTGCTTGTGATAGAGATGTTGAAATACTTAGCACGTTGGTATACAAGTTTTAGATTTTTTTTGTCGTAAAAGTGTTGTAAATTTCAGGAAATCGACCCAAACAAAACCGATTGCTTAGTAAGAGTGTAAAGCAGTTGTTTGCAATAATGTTGAAAATTTGCGCATATTGATATTCGAGTTCGAGGTTTTCCGAGTCACAATCTGCAGGAATCCCCTCAAAATACAGGCGGAATAAAACTTCTAAAATTTTCAATTAAGTTTTATAGATGAGAAAACTGAGGGGAAAAAATGTTTGGCTTGTTGTTGTCAACTTCACCGCTCTGCTTCCGCTCGTAATTACTCACCTCGGGAAATTATGCCGAGATGAGGTGAGAGACTGACGCAGCAAAGGTAAAAGCTGGACACCATTTTCTCATCAACTAATTCACGTAACTCGCATATTGTCTGTCTTTCTGTGTGTGTGTGTGTGTGTGTGTGTGTGTGTGTGTGTGTGTGTGTGTGTGTGTGCGCGCGTGCATCTGTGAGGAGAAATTTTTCCCTACATATTTTTTTCTTTATTCTTGTTTCTGTTTAAACTAACTTTCTGTTTATCTTTCAGTTTCTGTCCCCGTACTTCTTTTCTTTCTTTGTGTATATACTGTATATTTGCCTGTCTGTTTGTTTGTTTATTATGTAGGTCTGTTTGTCTCACCTTGCCTGAATATTAATACCTGTACCCCCCCCTCTCTCTCTCTCTCTCTCTCTCTCTCTCTCTCTCTGTCTCTCTCTCTCTCTCTCTCTCTCTCTCTCTCTCTCTCTCTCTCTCTCTCTCTCTCTCTCTCTCTCTCTCTCTCTCTCTCTCTCTCTCTCTCTCTCTCTCTCTCTCTCTCTCTCTCTCTCTCTCTCTCTCTCTCTCTCTCTCTCTCTCTCTCTCTCTCTCTCTCTCTCTCTCTCTCTCTCTCTCTCTCTCTCTCTCTCTCTCTCTCTCTCTCTCTCTCTCTCTCTCTCTCTCTCTCTCTCTCTCTCTCTCTCTCTCTCTCTCTCTCTCTCTCTCTCTCTCTCTCTCTCTCTCTCTCTCTCTCTCTCTCTCTCTCTCTCTCTCTCTCTCTCTCTCTCTCTCTCTCTCTCTCTCTCTCTCTCTCTCTTGCTCAACTCACAGTCCGTCATTGTCCCTGTTCCCTTTTTTTTTTTCTCTCTCTTCTTTTTAACCCACCGAATCGATTCTTGGTGCTCGTGGTCGTCAGGGAGACTGTCAGTTTCCGCTGCCTCAGATGTGAACTAATGCCAGATCTACTTTCCCCGCAAACCGGTTGTCTATCTTTACTCCATCTGGTTGCTGTAATAACTGGTTCTTCCGAGTTAAGTGAGGTTAGTGGTGGTCAATTACGCTTCCTAATGGTAGACAGACAGGCAATGTGGCAACGAGAAATAATGAATGTTATTGTATATGATATTTTTTTCCGTATTGTAAGGATACTTACAAAGATGGACAGACAGCCAGACAGACAGACAGACAAGCAGTACAATAGACATGAGAAATAAGAACAAACTGAAAGTTACTAACAGAGTTAAATAAACTAAACAAGTAAGTTAACAAAACAACACACACACACACACACACACACACACACACACACACTTGGGTGGGAAAAAAAAACAAAAAAACAATCAACTTTCACTACGAGCGAGGTTGAGAGATTGCGGCAGCCAGACTCCCAACACTTAATATATCATATGTGTGCGTGTCTGTCTGTGAGGTAAGGAACGAAGATCACTCTTTTGTTTATGAGCTGTAGCATGAAAAGTGAACAAATACGTTAAATGAATAAATAAGAGGTTTAGGAATACGAGATTTAGGAATACGAGAGAGAGAGAGAGAGAGAGAGAGAGAGAGAGAGAGAGAGAGAGAGGAAGGAATGGGAAAATACTGGTTAAGATTGGGTGTTCCTTCTTCCTCTGCGATATTTGCTCGGCGAGGAGGGCGCGGAAGACGAAGCCTCTCCAATGAAGGTGTCTCACACCTATTGTTTGTCTCTGTATTAACTCCGCGCCATTGTGAATCTGAGGTGGGAGGAGGAGGAGGAGGAGGAGGAGGAGGAGGAGGAGGAGGAGGAGGAGGAGGAGGAGGAGAAGGAGAAGGAGGAGGAGGAGGAGGAGGGATGTGGGGATGGCTTAGTAGGAATGGAAAAGGAGGAAGAGGGAGAGTTGAAGTGGGGAAACAGAAAGAAAGGAGGTAGAGGAGAAGAGAGGAGGAGGTAGGATGGAGTAGTAACTGTGGGGAGAC
>NC_059301.1:31086411-31091411 GCF_017591435.1 Portunus trituberculatus
TCACTCACTCACTCACTCACTCACTCACTCACTCACTCACTCACTCACTCACTCACTCACTCACTCACTCACCACTCACCACTCACTCACTCACTCACTCTCTCTCTCTCTCTCTCTCTCTCTCTCTCTCTCTCTCTCTCTCTCTCTCTCTCTCTCTCTCTCTCTCTCTCTCTCTCTCTCTCTCTCTCTCTCTCTCTCTCTCTCTCTCTCTCTCTCTCTCTCTCTCTCTCTCTCTCTCTCTCTCTCTCTCTCTCTCTCTCTCTCTCTCTCTCTCTCTCTCCTGTATACCACTGAATACCATTAGGTAACCAGTAACCACACACCTTCAGCAAGATAAACAACGCAGCTGTGCTACATGACCCATTGCCCACAGCCCATCACAAACACCTCACCAAGATTACCATCTTCCCCGAACACTTCCGCGTCACACTCTGTAGCTACTCCTTTTAATCTCAGACTGTCGAGGAAGATATTTAGATTTTTTAAGTTTTGTTATTTCTCTTTTATAATTTTAGTGATCGATTTAATCATCTACAGACTGTAATGGAAATCAAAATATAAATTCGTCTAATGCAAATTTCAAATATATCTACAGACTGTAATGAATCATTTTCAAAAGAGATAAATTCACCTAATGCAAGTTTCAAATATAAAAAGAAAAAGATGATACTGAAAAGAATACGAGGGAATAAATATTTTAGCCCTTTAAATGGTTTGTTTAGTTTTTACGTATTAGGACTTTCTATAGTTAATAGAATAAAGTAAAGGTCAGTATCAAAGCTTCAATTAAATTTTTGCATATTTGATAGAAGAAATAATCAGATGATTTTTTTTTTTAATAAGCTGAAGTGCTTATAAATACGAATGTTACTAATACACACGTTATTTCGGAACAAACATATATAAACAGAAGATTAAAAAGACCCCACAATAATCTGATATATTTCCATAGCTTTTGGTTGTGGCTTCTTAAAATACTCTTGACCACAGCTGGTTTAGAAAGTACGTGTTTGTATCATTAGCTACGTTTATTTTATCACAAACGTAAGCATAAACAAAGAATTAACAAGAATTTTGAGTCTCTATTTTAGGAAAAGAAGCTCTTGGGAAGCTGATTTATCCCGGTGACTTTTGAAAATATCTTTTTACGAGAGCCAGTTTATAAAATGCAGGCAATACTGTGAAGCTGGTTTATCTCAACACTGACAGAAACACCGCCCCACATCCCCCATTTATTCCCGCATGTCCACTTACTCGTCACTACTTACACTGACCACATATGAACCCTCACACAAAACGCACTTACCACACGGTGCACCGCACGTCACTCATCTCACACACTTCACACGCACCAGAGACCAGCAGCAATGCCACAGATATTGCCCTCGTATTATTACTATAGGAGAGTTGCAGCCATTGTTATCCCGGATGGCGAGGACCGTTCTTCCGGGTGTGTGGGGAAAGGAGACAAGCAGACAGGCAGGCAGGCAGGCAGGCAGGAAGGGGAGCGGGTAAGCAAGCGAGCAACCAAGCAAGCAAACAAGCAAGCAAGCAGGCAGGCAGGCAGGCAGGCAGGCAGGCAGACAAGCACGAAGATGGACAGGTAGACAACCAGAAAAAAAAACAGGTAGACAGGAAGGCTGGTAAATACACAAGCAGACAAGCATGTAGGCCAAGAGATGGAAAGGCAAGCAGATAAGCAGGCCAGAAAGTGGACAGACAGACTGGTAGGAAGGCTGGTAGGTGGACAAACAAACAGACAAGGAGAGAAGTGGAGAGGGGGGAAGAACAGGCAGACAGGTACTTGGGTAGATAAGCAAACAGACAAGCAGGGAGGTAGATAGGCAGACAGAGACAGGCAGGCAGGATAGTGAGGAAGGGAGGAGCAGCTGCAAACCTTCGCGCCTCACCGCCGTGCCTATTGCTGCCATTGTCCCGCAGATGGCGCCTCCCACGTCATCAGCACGGACAGACACTTTCATGGTTACACGAGAAAATAAACGTCGTTCACACGCGTAATGAAAGTAAAGCCTCGCCTCGTCTTTCCTCGCGGTGAACAAGAGGGTTTCTGAGGAGGCAACAATAAAAATGATAAGGTTAAGATTATATGTTTATGGTAAAGTGGGTTATTTCAATGCAAAATTGTAGTATTTCTTATGATTCATAGTTCGTGTTTAAGGACTATATATTCTGGAAAATTTGTATATACCACAACCTTTAAAAGGCTCTAAATAAAAGTATAAGGTTTTTTAGGATGTTAGTATATGATTCTAGGGATAAATTAACAAGACTTCTACATTATTTACAATTAAGAAACTTTTATTTATCATTGTCCAAGTGTATCCGTCTTGTATCATTGATTTATTCCTTTTGTTCCTGATATCTTGAATGCAGTCTTTCCATACTATCTTATGGCAGCCTTTCCTTTTGTGTCCTCAGTACCTCTACACCCCTGGCTTTCATTGCAGAGTGTATTTTATTTCTTTCTCCTCGCCGATGATCATATGGAAAGATGGACGAGGTACAGTAGTCTAGTTGTATAGAACAGTAGTAGTTATAAGCATTAGGCGGAAGTGGAAGTTCCTGTTATAAAACGGTACCTTGATAAACGTGGCCAGAACGAAGCCCAAAGCCATGTTAGTGCTGAGTGAGTCCAGCAGATTTGCAGTTTGTAAAATAAAAAGAAATAAATAAAAGATAGCAAGATTACTTGATCTGGTCTAAATATTCCGAAATCTATTTAACGGTCCTGTGGTTAGAATGAAAAGTATTTTTGTCTTAAATCATAGTTTTATATTTATATTGGAAGGCAAGAATTAAGGAATGGTGCATATGAGAGAGAGAGAGAGAGAGAGAGAGAGAGAGAGAGAGAGAGAGAGAGTGTGTGTGTGTGTGTGTGTGTGTGTGTGTGTGTGTGTGTGTGTGTGTGTGTGTGTGTGTGTGTGTGTGTGTGTGTGTGTGTGTGTGTGTGTGTGTGTGTGTGTGTGTGTGTGTGCGTGTGTGTGTGTGTGCACAAGTGTTACTAGTATGTGTGTTTTTCGTTACCTGTACTTATTCTCGTATGGTTCGGTCACACGCTCACCTGTCCACCGGAAGTGAACCAAAGAGGATTTTCATATTGTTTCGTTTCGTTCCTTATAGAACACACTATGCTTCCTTCTTAGTAAAAGTTGGTATGTAGTTATTTACCTCTTATTTCTTCTCTTCCTATTATTCTTCCAGTTTCTTCTTCCATCTTACTCATAATTCTCCTCCTGCCTCTTCTTTCTATTCGACTTCACCTTTGTCATCGTCCTCGTCACCATCTTTTTTAACTATATATTTATTTAATCTCCATCTTCACCATGTGTTTCCTTCGTCTTCCTCTTCTCTTTTATTTCGTCTTCTTATCGTTTTATCTCAATTTATCCTCATAACTTTTTTTTTTATCTTCATCTCCTCCTCTTGCTTTCCTTCCTCGCCCTCTTCCACCATCATTATAGTCACCAATATTCTCATAATTAGTAGTGTCCTGTCTTCTTAATGCCGATAACGAACAAAAATCTGGCTAGCTTACGTAACAGGTCGACGGATCTCCACCAATTTGTCTCCAGATCTTAGCTTCTGCTGCTGGAAGGATAGACTCGTATACTCCAACCATTGTACCTTTAGGAGGAAGAGGAGGAGGAGGAGGAACAATAACAAGTCTGATGCTCTTGGGTCTGCTGGGATGTCAAACGCTCCAGTGAAGGGATTTGACATGGCCTCCGTCCCTGCCTTCCATGTTGAAATGTTGCTATGATACTCATACGTATCTTGGTTTACTATTATTTCCCATATGAACTGGTGTGTTCGGAGCTGTCCGGTTATCTACAACTGTCCTGGCGTTAAATGCGCTTGCGCAGAACCCATTGTTTACAAACAAAGATTTGTTGATAAACAAAAGTGGTTCATAAGTGACTGTACCAAGAGAATATCTTACTATGGTAATCGCTACAAGCTGGCTCCTAATATACAACAATTTTTTTTTTTTTTCTAGAATCCTCACACCAAATGAACAAACCTAGCATTGTGTTACACAGATAATTTTGGTCATTGCATAAAGGCTATTTAATGAGTCTTGACCACATCTGCACGATGTAAAGATGTTTAAATATTTTTTTAGAAATACAGCGGAGTATATATTCATAAAAGGTTTTCTTACGAAAAAAAAAAAAAAAGGAATATGCCTCCTTGTACTTCAAAACATTACATTTCTTACACAATATAATTATGTATGCCCTTTCTTGTCAAAATGTTGCAGAGTATTGGATTTTATAAACGGTTTTATTATGAAAAAAATAAGGAATATGCTGCCTGTGTTTCAAAACACTGGCCGGACACCTATGAACAAGCGGTCAGCTGCGAACACGAGTTGGTGTTCACAGCTGCCCAGTCTTTGTTTGTAAATAAGCCCCGGATAGTTGTGGATAGCCGGACAGCTACGAACACGACACTGGGAACTCGAAGGAGCCTCGTCTGTCCTTCTCTTTCTTGACCACATCATTGCACACCGCATCTCCACTGCATTCAAAAGATTCTACTTGAAGTTGCTTGGGTTTTATGAGTCTTTTGTATGACTCGAGAGACGGATTATCAAAATGTTTACGTTGATTACAGAAGAAACACTCAAGAACCCGGGTAATAATCTTTGTGCATGGTCTGTGATGAGAAAGCAGAGTTTCAAAATACGAGCCTTTCTTGGATGTTTCTGTCACTACTGTCCCTGTCTTCCCACTATTGTTAATTGGCTAGTGGTGTGCGTGTCTATAGCTCTTCTTTATTTACATCAACACAGTGCATTGTCTTCAAGTACATAGAAAAGAGAAAATATCAGATTTTTATTGTTTTCCAAATGACTTGAATGATAGACAGGTTAAATTCGGTAGACAGGTTACAGTCGGTGCAAATGTGTCGAAGTTGGTATTTGGCAGGAAATTTTAAGTGGTGAGAGGTGGTGGAGGTGGTGGTGCCTTGCTATC
>NC_059301.1:31095247-31097747 GCF_017591435.1 Portunus trituberculatus
ACACGCACACACGCCCGGTAGCTCAGTGAGTTAGAGCGCTGGCTTCACGCCAGAGGACCGGGATTCGATTCATCGGTCGGGTGGAGATATTTGGGTGTGTCTCTTCACGTAGCCCTGTTCACCTAGCAGTGAGTAGGTACGGGATGTAAATCGAGAAGTTGTGACCTTGTTGTTCCGGTGTGCGGTGTGTGCCTGGTCTCAGGCCTATCCGAAGATCGGAAATAATGAGCTCTGAGCTCGTTCCGTAGGGTGTCTCGTCAGAGACTGCAGCAGATCAAACAGTGAAACACAGACACACACACACACACACACACACACACACACACACACACACACACACACACACACACACACACATGTCCCCCCCCCATGTACATTTTCAGTGTAATTTTTTACATTGCCTAACTAATAAACCGTTCATTATTATTATTATTATTATTATTATTATTACATACATTCATGGTGATTCATGGTAGCTAGTCTCATTGTCAATCATAGTATCGTGATTCGTCCCCATAAGCACGCACGCACACAGACACACACGCACGCACACACAGACACACACACGCACACACAGACACACACACGCACACACAGACACACACACGCACACACAGACACACACACGCACACACAGACACACACAAGCACACACAGACACACACATGGCGGAGGTGGTCGCTGAGCTCCAGAGCAATCATCTATAATTCTACAGTTACCATTGCCTAAGAGTAACCAAGGTGGGAAAGGAGCTGGTAATGTTTGTCCCGTCTCCATATAGTCATGTTAACTGTTGATTAGCAAAATAATGTCCAGTGAAGGTAAATATAAACTGTAGCCTGCGTTTGAGCCATCAGCTGGTTTGTTTACGTCTGCGCAACATGGCGGCCGTGAACTCGAAAGAGGAATCAGACTTCACAGGGTTTCAAGGAATAATGGAGAAGAGCGCTTATGTGAAGAAAATTCTGGAGTTAGAAGGTAAAATTGAAAAACTGTTTGAAAAGTATGAGGGCCTGGAAACGAGTTATGACAATGTAAAGAAAGACTGTGCCGATATGAAGAAGGAAAATGCAGCACTGAAAGAGGAAGTTAAGCTAATTAAAGTGAATTGCGAAAAATGTGGAGAATCTCTAGGAAAAGTGATGGAGAAGCAGGCTGAATGGAAAAAAAGTCAGGAAGTGGAAAGAAAGGAGGTAAATTACAAAGTTGCAAGTCTGGAAAAGGAAATCAAAGAGTCAGGGAGAAAACTTTGGGCCTTGCTGAAATTATAGATCAACAGATCATAGAAGAGAAGATAGCTGAGAAAGTGGTGAAGGTTATTAAGTCAAATGAGACATTGGTGAGGGAAACTGTAGACAAAAAGAGATGTGTGGTGATATTTGGTGTGGAGGAGGATAAGACACCGAGTAAAATGGAGAGAGAGAAAACATAAAAAGGTGATAAATAATATCATTAATGTGGTGCAGGAGGAGGAAAAGACCTAGTACAAGAAATAGAGGACTTCCATAGAATTGGAAAGTTCACAAGAGAAGGTATGAGGCCAATAAGAATCAAACTTAAGTCACAAAAGGATGTAGATGAATTGGTGGAGAAGTCATGGAGGCTAGCCCAGCAGGAAACAACAAGGAAGATTTGGTTGAGAAGAGATCTCGGTGAAAAGGAAAGAGAAATGTTAAATGAGTTGAGAAAGGAGGCTTTGAAAAAAATGAAGAGAGGACAGAAGAGGAGAAGAAAGAGTTTTTCTGGAGAATCTTGGATATGAGACTGAGGAAGTGGTTCATAACCCAGAAAAGTACAGCAAGAAAGGACTAAAGAAACTTACATATGAGCGAAATGTAATGTATTCCAACATAAATGGAGTGATATCGGGATTTTAGAACTCAACGATTACTTGAGGGACAAGAACCCAGATATTGTGGGTCTTACTGAAACAAAACTGAGAGAGGGAGAAGACCTGATGATGGTTGGAGAAGGGAAATATAATGTTTGGAAAAGAAATAGAGTAGGTAAGATGGGAGGAGGAGTGATGTTGCTGGTTAAAAAAGATATAAAGGTGGATCAAGTGAAAAAGGTATGGGAAAGGCAGAAGTGCTAAAGATCAGAGCAGAAACTAATGAAGGAAAAAGAGGCACTACATAGTGGTGTACGTACCACCTAAGACAAATGCATGGTCAGTACAGGAATATGAAGAAATGATAAGTGATACAGGAACATGTCTGGAAGAAATGTTGGGTGGCTGTGAACGAACTATAATGATGGGAGATTTTAATTGTAAAGAGGTGTGTTGGGAGGACTGGTCAATGGAAGGATCAGAGACAACATGGGGAAATACACTATTGACACTGGCAATGGAAAATGTGTTAACTCAGTGGGTCAAAGAAGATACTAGGTTTGGAGGAGAGGGAGCATCGTCAAGACTGGACTTGGTCTTTAGTACAGAGCCAATGGTCATTGAGGAGATGAGGGTGGAGTGCCCTTTAGCAAAGAGTGATCATGCAGT
>NC_059301.1:31115247-31172747 GCF_017591435.1 Portunus trituberculatus
GCTTTCGCCCATTAGTGGCGCAGGCATTTTTATTTATATTGGTACCCATATTATAGGGTCCATATCACCACCACCCAAGCGCATCTTTAGTGTAACCACCTAGAACCTGGATATCATGGTGACATGTAGGTAACTTTAAACCACTCGACAAATGGCATAGCTTCAAAGTGGTATGTGGTGGGATTTGAACCTACGCGTGGACGTCTGCTCGATCCCCACGCTCACCACCTTATCCACTACGCCACTGCCTTCCTAAGATGCAGTAAAGTATGTGTGGTAGGGGATTTCAATTATAGAAATGTTGATTGGAGCCTGATGGTGGGCAACAGGGAAGCAGAGGAATTCCTTAAGGTCATTCAGAATATTTTTTTCAAAGCAAGTCATTGTAGAACCCACATGGGGAAATAATATTCTAGATTTAATTCTGACTAACAGGGAGGAGACAGTTACGCAGGTGTAAGTTGGTGGCCAGCTAGATAAGTGACCACAATGAAATACGATATACATTGAAATGGCATGAACATTTTATAAAACGAAGCACTAGGAAAGTACCTGACTTCAGAAAGGCTAATTTCGAGGGCTAAAGGAGTATTTTCAAGAAGTCGAATTGCAGGGGACAAGCAGGGAAGGTCAAGTAAGGTCCGCAGGTGGGCAAAGGGAGACAGGAACAGAGAGGCTGGGTGAGGTGTGAAGTCGGAGAAAGGGAGAGGGAGAGGGATTGGGTGGTGGGATCAGACTTAGGACAGAACGAAAGGAATGGAGTGAGGTTGATAGGGCCAGGACAGGTAGGGTTGGTGAGATGTATAGCCACTTTCTTGATAAATTACATAGGGGTCAGATGGCTAACATTCCATATAGATTGGTAAAATCACAAAACAACGTCCCTAAGTGGATAACAGATAGATTAAAACAGTGCCTATAGGACGGAAGAATAATATATATATATATATATATATATATATATATATATATATATATATATATATATATATATATATATATATATATATATATATATATATATATATATATAAAAGACTAAAGGCAGGGGACGAGGTTTTAAGGCCACTATACAATCAATTAGTAGGAACAGTTAAGAGGTTAACGAAGAAGGCTAAAAGCGAATATGAAGTGAGGATAGCCAGCAAAGACAGATTCCAAGGAATTTTTTCATTTATATAAAACGAAAAGCAGAGTGGAAATAGGTTCTTTAAGGATAGCAAAATGGGGAGATGGTTAGTTTTGGGGAAGAGATTAGTAAAATTATGAACGAGTATTTTTTAACTGTCTTCATCTAAGAGAACACACAGGAAATCCCAGATAATAAACAGATTTTTAGAGGATAGTGAAAAGCTGACAGATATTTATATATCTAAGGAGATGGTTGAATGGGAGATAGATAGACTAAAGAAACTCAAATCACAAGAACCTGATGAAATAATACCCAAGGGTAATTAAGGAGTGCAAGGTCATCAGTGAGCCATTAACGGTGCTTTTTAGGATGCCACTGGAGTCAGGTGAGGTACCGATTATGTGGAAAGAAGCTAATATAGTACCAACTTTTAAGAAGAGAGATAAAACCCTAACGTTTAATTACAGGCCTGTCGGCTTAATTTCAGTTGTGGGGGAATTAATGGAATCAATAATAATGAAAAACATTAGGGAACACCTATACAAACACGGTTTGATAAATTAGTCACAACATGGCTTTACGAAAGGAAAGTCAGGCCTTACAAACTTGTTGAGTTTTTATAGTAAGGATTATGAGGCGGCAGACAATGGTAATAATTATGACATTCTATACTTAGATTTCACCAGAGGCTCTTAAGAAAAGTTAAAGCACACAGGATAGATGGTAGAATATTAGGCTGGATTAAAGCGTGGTAAGGTGATAGGCGACAGAAGGTAGTAATTAATGGATTTCATTCCGAATGGGATCGAAGTAATTAGTGGGGTGCCACAGGGTTCAATTTTAGGGCCATTATTATTTTTTAATGTATATCAATGACTTGGATAGTGGAATTAGCAGTGATATTAGGAAATTTGCTGTCGACATGAAGATAGGTAATTAATTAGGTCAGACTTGGATGCCATTGCCTTGCAGACAGACTTGGATAAGATAAAAGAATAAATGGCAAATGCAGTTCAATATTAACAAGTGCAGGGTGCTGAGAGTAGGTATAATTAATCCACGCAATAGGTGCGAGATAAATAACTAGGCACTAGGAAGTTCCAAGTATGAGAAAGATTTAGGAGTCATATAGTTAGTTCCGATCTCGGTCAAAGGAAACAATAGGCGTTTTCAGTAGCACTTTGTGGAAGCCGAACGGTCCAGAAGCGTTCACCCATATAAACGAACGCTTCTACTGAAAACGATAGTAGCACTGCCAGACGAATCAACCTCGTCACTCGCCGGAAAAACTATTGTACTCTTTAGTCGCAGGATCACGCCAAGCTGAGATAGCCTCATTCCACCGTAATGTAAAGATGTTATTATGGGAATGGGATAACTGAAGGCAAGGCTCAAATAAAACATTACACATTAATTTCTGCAGGGAATATTTTCTGACGGCCCTGGTACACGCGGCAGAGGCTGGATGCACATGTCCAAATTATTTTTGTAGCACAGATCTGCGTCTACCTTGTTCAAAAACATCTTGTCACAGACGTCACAGGTAAATCTGTTAAGTGTAAAAAAAACTGTTGGTAATTCTTTATAACAAGTCTGTCCCTCCCTTCCCCTTCATCCCCCCCACTCCCCCCAAACAAGCTTGGGGGCCTGTGGGGAACCGGGGGTTTTGGTGGCGAAATAAGCGCAATATGGGCATAAAAAAAAAAAAAAAACTACGGAAAATTTCCATAATATTTCAAGTTTTTTTCCAGCCTAACCTAACCAAGCATAACCTAATCTAACCTCTAATGTAACCTAACTGGACCGCCCCCCTGCTAGGGCATTAACCTAACCTAACATAACCTAACCTAATGTAACTTAGCCCCCTTAACCCTCTGCATTAACCTAACTTAACATAACCTAACCTAATGTAACCTAATTGTGGGGCTGCGTCTCCCTGGACCCCCACACTAGGACATTAACCTATCATAACCTAAGCTAACCTATATGGGGGGTGCGCAGTCCCCCGTGAACCCCGCCCCCGTTAGGGCGTTAACCTAACGTACCATAACAAGCTAACAAGGAACCTAAAAAATGATAACGTTATGCTTCTCGAGTGGCAGCGCGTGATTGGAGGGATTAGCTCTATAGATACCATGAAATCCTTATATGCCGCTACCCACAAATCCCTGTTTATACCCACAAATCTCTGTTAAAAGCAATTGAAAATCATTTTAATGTTTACTCTTGACTCCCAAGTGCTACTACGGCCAAACTAAATGCGTGTGCCTCAATTATTTTTATTATTTTTATGTTTACGGCAAGGTCACCAAGCCTTCTACATATGTGAGTTTCGTGTTTGTACATGACACGGACCTTTTATAAAGATTAACCAAATTGTTTTATAACACGTGAGCGCCTATGGCGGTATTGAGACCAAATAATAAGAGGTGAATGAGCCTTTAAGACACTGGGTATCACTTCCCCAGTCACATTTTCCTACTTTTAAGGTATTACAGGTAATATACCAAATACCCATTAATACAAAATATGCCAAATAAGCCGTTACACCACTAGTGACTGCTTGTCATTCAGTAGTTAGTTACATTGGCCATGACATTTTTGCTGTGTATTCCCTCAAGTTGTTGCACTGGTCAAAGGGGCCATGATGTGTGTTCGTTTGCCCAAAGTTTTCAGAACACCTTCATTAGAAAATATACCCAAATCTTCCGCAATATTGCTATAACCTTATGTCATTATCAAGTAACAGTGCAAATATCCTATCATATTTGTACTTTACAATTAATGTGCTTAGATAATGCGTAACTGAAAATCAAAGTCGGAGTCACAAGCTTTGAAATGAGTAGCGTGAATAAGTGTGAACCGTGGTTCAGCCAGAGTGCATAGTCCCAGATGTCTCGAAAGTGCAAGACTCTGTTTTACTTTAATTCAAACTGCAAGGGGAATTCTTATGAATTTCAATATCAGTAAACAATTACTAAATTTATTTTCTTTACATGATAATACTCATCATATCTTCATGTTCCTCATAATAGTATTTTTTATTGATTTATAACTTACAAAGCTGGCAACACTTGTCACAGCCAATCAGCGTCAGTGTTCGCTATCACGTGACTCTGAGAGCTCACACAAGCGAATGTATCTTGAAAAGCGTTCGCCTTTGGACGAACGCTTTTTGGACCGTTCGTCTTTTGCAAACTGCAAAGTGCTACTGAAAACTAATGTATTGAGGCTAGAAATAAAGCAAATAGGGAAGAAAGATTTTTTTTTTTTTTTACATTACAAGGGCACTGGCCAAGGGAAAACAAAGTGTTGGAAAAAAAAAATCCCGCTGGTTGCCAGGCCCTGTTGAGAGGAAAGTAGGAGAAAGAGAAAAAACAAAAAAATCTAAAAGGAGGGTCCAGTTAACGTAAGAGGTGTCTTGACACTCCTCTTTTGAAAGAGTTTAAGTCATAGGCAGGTGGAAATACAGACACAGGTAGAGAGTTCCAGAGTTTACCAGTGTAGGGAATGAAGGAGTGAAGATACTGGTTAACTCTTGCATTAGGAAGATGGACAGAATAGGGATGAGAAGAAGTAGAGAGTCTTGTGCAGCGAGGCCGCAGGAGGGGGAAGGCATGCAGTTAGCAAGTTCAGAAGAGCAGACAGCATGAAAACAGCGGTAGAAGACAGATAAAGATGCAACATTGCGGCGGTGACTTAAAGAATCAAGACAGTCAGTTAGAGGAGAAGAGTTGATAAGACGAAAAGCTTTAGATTCCACCTTGTTTAGTAAAGCTGTGTGTGGATCCCCCAGACATGAGAGCCATACTCCATACACGGGCGGATAAGGCCCTGTACAGAGCAAGCAGCTGGGAGGGAGAGAAAATGGACGAAGACGCCACAGGACACCTAACTTCTTGGAAGCTGATTTAGCAAGAGTAGAGATGTGAAATTTCCAGTTTAGATTTTTAGTGAAGGATAGACCGAGTGTGTTTAATGTAGAGGAGAGGGAAGTTGAGTGTTATTGAAGAAGAGAGGATAGTTGTCTGGAAGGTTATGTCGAGTAGATAGTTGTAGAAATTGAGTTTTTGAGGCATTGAACAAAACCAGGTTTTCTCTGCCCCAATCAGAAACAAGTGAAAGATCAGAAGTTAGGCGTCCTATAGCATCTCGCCTTGAGTCATTTAAT
This sequence comes from Portunus trituberculatus, assembly GCF_017591435.1. Taxonomy (NCBI): domain Eukaryota; kingdom Metazoa; phylum Arthropoda; class Malacostraca; order Decapoda; family Portunidae; genus Portunus; species Portunus trituberculatus. The sequence continues at coordinate 31,120,551 of NC_059301.1, forward strand.
TGTTGTTGGGTTGGGCGTCTGTTGAACGCTGTTGAATAATGCAAGGTGGTATCATCAGCATAGGAGTGGATAGGGCATTGAGTCAGATTTAGGAGATCATTGATGAATAATAGAAAGAGAGTGGGTGATAGGACAGAACCCTGTGGAACACCACTGTTGATAGTTTTAGGGAAGAACAGTGACCGTCTACTACAGCAGCAATAGAACGATCGGAAAGGAAACTGGAGATGAAGGTACAGAGAGAAGGATAGAATCCGTAGGAGGGTAGTTTAGAAATTAAAGATTTGTGCCAGACTCTATCGAAGGCTTTCGATATGTCAAGGCCGACAGCAAAGGTTTCACCGAAGTCCCTAAAAGAGGATGACCAAGATTCAGTTAGGAAAGTAAGAAGATCACCAGTAGATCTGCCTTTACGGAAACCATACTGGCAATCAGAGAGAAGGTTGTGAGCTGATAGATGCCTCATTATCTTCCTATTAAGGATAGACTCAAAGGCTTTAGAAAGGCAGGAAATCAAAGCTATAGGGCGGTAGTTAGAAGGATTGGAGTGGTCACCTTTTTAGGGACAGGTTGAATGTGAGCAAACTTCCAGCAAGAAGGATAAATAGAAGTAGAGACACAGATGAAAGAGTTTGACCAGGCAGTGAGCGAGTTCGGAAGCACAGTTTTGAGAACAACAGGAGGGACTCCATCCGGACCGTAAGCCTTCCGAGAATCAAGGCCAGAGAGGGCCAGGAAAACGTCTTTATAAAGAATTTTAATTTTAGGGATGAAGTAGTCAGAGGGTGGAGGAGTAGGAGGAATATGCCCAGAATCATCCAAAGTTGAGTTGGTAGCAAAGGTTTGAGCGAAGAGTTCAGCTTTAGAAAAGAAGAGACAGCTGTAGAGCCATCTGGATGAAGTAAAGGAGGGAAAGACGAAGAAGTAAAGTTGTTAGAGATATTATTGGCTAGATGCCAGAAATCTCGAGAGGAGTTAGAATTGGAAAGACTTTGACATTTTCTATTGATGAAAGAGTTTTTAGTAAGTTGGAGAATAGATTTGGCATGATTACGGGCAGAAATATATAGGGCATGAGTTTCAGCAGTTGGATGGCTACGGAACCGTTTGTGAGCCGCCTCTCTATCATTGACAGCACGAGAACAAGCAGAGTTAAACCAAGGCTTTTTAGCTTTAGGGTTAGAGAAAGTATGAGGAATGTATAGCTCCATGCCAGAGATAATCACCTCTGTTATGCGCTCGGCACAAAGAGAAGGATCTCTGACATGAAAACAATAATCATCCCAAGGGAAATCAGAATAGTACTGCCTTAGTTCCTCCCACTTAGCAGAGTTAAAATGCCAGAAGCACCTCCGCTTAGGCGGGTCCTGAGGCTGCACTGGAGTGATAGAACAGGTAACGGAAATTAGATTGTGGTCGGAGGAGCCCAACGGAGAGGAAAGTTTAACAGAGTAAGCAGAAGGGTTGGAGGTTAGGAAAAGATCAAGAATGTTGGGCGTGTCTCCAAGGCGGTCAGGAATACGGGTAGGGAACTGCACTAGCTGCTCTAGGTCATGAAGGATAGCAAAGTTGAAGGTTTGTTCACCAGGTTGGTCAGTGAAAGAAGATGAAAGCCAAAGCTGGTGGTGAACATTGAAATCCCTAAAATGGAGATCTCAGCAAAAGGAAAGTGAGATAAGATGTGCTCCACCTTGGAAGTCAAATAGTCAAAGAATTTTACATAGTCAGAGGAATTAGGTGAGAGGTATACAGCACAGATGAATTTAGTTAGAGAGTGACATTGAAGTCTTAGCCAGATGGTAGAAAATTCTGAAGATTCAAGATTGTGGGCACGAGAGCAAGTGGTGTCGTTACGCACGTATGCGCAACATCCAGCTTTGGATTGAAAATGAGGATAGAGCAAGTAGGAGGGAACAGAAAAGGGGCTGCTGTCAGTAGTCACAGACAACTGTGTTTCAGTTAGGAAGAGAAGATGAGGTTTAGTAGAGGAGAGGTGGTGTTCCACAGATTGAAAATTAGAACGAAGGCCACGAATGTTGCAGAAATTGATAGTGAAAGTATTAGATGAAGTGTCAAGACACCCAAGGTCGACAGCAGAGGGGCAGTCCGACCTGGGGACATTTATGGTCCCCTCCCCAGAGGGGGACTCCGAGGCAGGGCGTGGTGAAGCCATTATTAAATTTTGATTTGAAGAGAGTGTAAAAGTGTAAGGTGTTGTAGTGTAGTGTAGGAAGTAGTAGAAGTTGTCTTTAGAGGGCAGGCTGCAGCTGCTCAATTGTATAAATGAGACCACAAAGGGAACCGGGAAGAGAGGACACGGGGAATCACTCAGTCTGCAGCACTGCCTACATCCCCGTAAGTACCTCTCCTGGAGTATTCCACCGGGCGGCAGGTGACTACTGCCTACTCCAATTAATTTTTTGAAGTGTGAAAAACAGAGGTCCCTAAGTAATACTAAAATTACTTTTGGCGCTGGTCAGGCCACATATCTTGACTATGCGGTACAGTTTTGGTCCCCACAGTACAGAAGGATATAGCTCTATTAGAGTCAGTGCAAAGTAAGATGACTAAAAAGATACAAGGGATGAGGGACATTCCCTATGAAGAGAGACTGAAAAACTCAATCTTCATCATTTAGAGAGAGATAGATTCAGAGGAGACTTGATAGAAGTATTTAAGTAGAAGTTATAAAGGTTTTAACAAAGAGGACATAAACGAAGTTCTTAGGATTAGAACCAGATAGAACAGACAGAACCAGAAATAATGGGTTTAACCTTTAGAAGTTTAGGTTTGAGAGAGAAATGGGAACAAACTGGTTTTTAAACAGTAGTTAATGAGTGGACAGGATTCAGTGGTCATGCAGTCAGTGCTGAGTCAATAGGGAGCTTTAAAAGAAGATTAGTTAAGTTAATGAATGGGGATGATATATGGAATTAGGTAGCTTTAATCATGCAGAGACTGCCGCGTGTAGGCCTGCGGCCTCTTGCAGCTTCCCTCATTTCTTATGTTCTTATGTTCTTAAAGTATTGTCTCATCATCTTTGGTGTACAATATCGTTACTGACTATTCACAATTCATGATCTTTCGCTTTGCATGTGCTGCAAGAATTAATTGGTACTATTTCTATATCCATGACTGCGGCTATTATGAAGTGGTAAATGAGGGCTTTTGACATTACGACTGTGCTTGGAAGTGAGAATACTTTTTTTTTCACCACTCGACTATCACTTGCTGACAAATCTCTCAAGAGCTGATATAAGACCACAAAAGTACAAGTCTCTACTCATTAAAAAAAAATGGAATCGGTTGTTTTAATTCAACCCATTCAAATTACTTGCAATAAAAGAAGAAAAACAATTTACTAAGTTGACGGGAGATGGAATGCAGCCAACACCTGACAACTTCTACCAGGAAAAATACTCTCGGAAAAGAGGCGCTCACATCACGTGTTTGCTGTGCAAATAGGAACTTCTTTCCTTTTTCTATTAAATTAATAACTTTTCTTAGCAAAGTCGAGAATTCGAGAGTTTGTCACAAATGTAACGCTGAATGATGGGCAGCAACCAGACGACCATCACGTGTATCATTAGTGATGCACGTGCTTCTTTACACTCGCAACAACGAAGTAGGTAATTATTTGTAATATGTCCGCCTTTCTGTTCCGCACCATCGCTCTCTCAATCCCCGAAACAAGCTTAGCAGCATGTTAGGAATTGGGGATTTCGAGTGGGGGACAAGAAATGAGCGAAATATGAGGCAATTTATCATATGATTTTTTTTTTAGCCTAATCTATCCTAGCTGGGGGCGTACGCCCCACGGATAACCGCCCCCTCCCGGACATTAATTTAACCCTAATATAAACCTAACCTAACCACATCGGTGAAGGTTTTCCATTGCAATGGAGATGCGTATAGCTTTGCGGCGTTGTTACCAACCATGTGGAACCTCTTCTTTTCGTCTCTATATCGCATCTTGAATATTGCGGTTGCTAAATATCTCACTTACATAGTAACAAATGATAGCGAGTCTCTATCAGAATGCCTGACTTGTCTCTAAACCAATAGAAAACTGTGACTGAACTACCGTGGAAAGCTGTCACTGGTGGTTCCAGGACTGGCTCCACAAGTGGAAGCGTGTGATTGTCGATAGACACCATGGCATTCTAATATCCTGCTATCCACAAATCCCACTTATAAACAAAAGGTAATCATTTCATTGTTTGCTTTTGACGGATGCATAGCTCACTTAATTTAGAAAATCTCAAATTTCTGCCACAGTCTCGAATGCTTTTACAGACTTACTACACGCTTGCCACGCAATTCCTCTTGTTTATAAGGTCACCGACCCTTGAACATGATATGTCAGTTGCGTGCTTGTATCTGATGTGACCATGTTGTAAAGATTTACCAGAAAGAGTAAGCACATACTGAATGATAGTAACAAGTTAAGCATAAGATGCGAGGCGTCACATGGAGCAATGATCTTAATACCAGTGTATTGTAGATAGACATTAAGGCGGTAGATGTGAGGGACCAAGGCATCAGGAAGTGAGCTGCAGCTGAAGCAGGCTCATGTTACAGGGTACAGGGCAATAGAGGGATGGGAGCTGAGTGAAGAGCGAGAGGGAAGAGGAGGGAGGCACGCAGCAAAAACGTACCTGTCACGCCAGTAAAGATGAGGCAGACAGCCCAATTCTCCGCTTTGGATGTGATGCAGCAGCCATTCACACACAACACTCCCCGCCATGTCTCTCAATCGTCTGCCTCGCTCTGCTTCAATCCAGGTTCAAAAATGTGTTCGATGCTAAACTCCGACACATCGAACCGCAAAAATTTCCTTTTAATTAAGATTCCGACTTTTAAGTTAAGACTGTTTATTTATTATATTCCATTACTATGTAGCTCTTCTTCATGGTGTAAGGACAGTCCCTCTTTTTTATCAATTAATTTACTTACCTATGAATGTTACCATCGGTAGCCACACAAGTGAAAGTGTATTTGTGTGAGAAATACTCCGAATGTTTTAAACTTGACAGTGGTTCAAAAGGCGTATACTGCATTAGTTGAGATGTCACAAAACTGCCACACTCAACAACTACATAAAATAACAAGAGAAAATACCCATGCTCTCTCTCTCTCTCTCTCTCTCTCTCTCTCTCTCTCTCTCTCTCTCTCTCTGAATAAGAACTCAGTATTAAGACCGTGAAAACATAAAATTCACCTAATGAACATATGTTCACGAAATCGTTCTGTTCGTCTCAATTTCAAAAGAGTACAAGTAGACTTAAACCAAAACCTGTTGAGTGGCTGGCGGTCACACATGAACTCCATGGAGGAAATGAACTCTAAAAGCTGGAGACACTTTTTAACGAAGAATGTATATAGTGCTAGGCTGAATATCAAGGAGGAAATCATAAAGGTTGTATGTGCCAAAAAAACATAATCTTATGACCAAAAGTATCTTACCTACGTCTTGGGCTGAGTGCACTCGAGCCACTTTTTTGTGGTCAGTGACCACAACAACATCTCCATGGCTGTATACACACGAGATACTTTTTGTGGCGCCCACAAAATATTAACGGGTAATGGCGGACGGGTCCATTTTTCCCACCACACACCTGTGGCCGGCCACAGAGGACAGAGATAGAAACGGTTATTTTCAATGGCAGCATGCACACGAGCCACTTTTAGTTGCCGCCACCTTGTCATCCGCGTCACAGAATCAACTATTCCTTCCGGGAGCGAAGAGGGTGGAAGACATGTTGGAGTTGTTTGACTAAAGCATTCATTGCAGAAAGCAACACAAAACCAGGATTTTATGATTTTCAGCTGAAGGAATACAGCGATAAGAATATTAAAGGAAAATTGTGGACAAAGGTGTGTGAGGCTGTGCTCACTAACTGAAGTAATCTTTCACCTGGAGAAACAAATGAGAAAGGTAACACTATATACTTTAATGAAAGAAAAAACATTGTTCATCAGTAAATTTTATGTTACACCTGCCTACTTGCCTGTGTTTGTTTGTCTGTCTGTCTAATTTTTTGTGTGTGTATATATATATATATATATATATATATATATATATATATATATATATATATATATATATATATATATATATATATATATATATATATATATATATAAATAAATAAATATATATATATATATATATATATATATATATATATATATATATATATATATATATATATATATATATATATATATATATATATATATATATATATATATATCTTATTATATGATGACATTAACCTCATCGGTGGCCGCTACCGAATGGCTCGCTGGCAAGGTGCACTTACTCACCACTTTTCGTGGCGACCATTTTATGTGGCGACCACTTTTCGCTGCTGCTACTGACGAAAAAAAAAAAAAAAGTGTATGAGGAAATAACCACGAAATTAATGAACTTTGAGCGAAATGCTTAAAAACAAGATGATACAGTATACCTACCTGTCTGTATATATATATATATATATATATATATATATATATATATATATATATATATATATATATTTTTTTTTTTTTTTTTTGCGTAGGGAAGAGGACCGGCCAGGGGCAAAAAAAAAAAAAAAAAAAGCCCACTTGAGTGCTGGCTCCCTAAAAAATAGAAAAGCGTCAGCCAAAATTGGGGAGCAAATGCCTCGATACCTCCCTCTTAAAAGAAGACAAGTCGTAGGAAGTCGGAAATACAGATGCAGGGAGTTCCAGAGTTTACCAATGAAAGGGATGAATGACTGAGAGTACTGGTTAACTCTTGCGTTAGAGAGTTGGACAAAATAGGGATGAGAGGAAGAAGAAAACCTTGTGCAGCGAGGCCGCAGGAGAAGGGGAGGCATGCAGTTAGCAAGATCAGTAAAACAGTTAGCATGAAAATAACGATAAAAGATAGAAAGAGATGCAACATTTTGGCGGTGAGAAAGAGGCTGAAGACAGTTAGTCAGAGGATGGGAGTTGATGAGACGAAAAGCTTTTGATTCCACTCTATCTAGTAAAACTGTGTGACTGGAAGCCCCCCAAACATGCGAAGAGTACTCTACACACGGGCGGATAAGGCCCTTATATAGAGTAAGCAGTTGGAGGGGCGAGAAAAACTGGTAGAGACGCCTCAGAACACCTAACTTCATAAAAGTTGTTTTAGCAAGAGATGAGATGTGAAGTTTCTAGTTAAGAATATGAGCAAAGGACAGACTGAGGATATATTCATTGTGGAAGAGGGAGACAGTTGAGTGTCATTGAAAAAGAGGGGATAGTTGTCTGGAAGGTTGTGTCGAGTTGATAGATGGAGGAATTGAGTTTTTGAGGCAAGATTTTCTCTGCCCCAATCGGAAATCTTAGAAAGAAATCTGAAATATATATATATATATATATATATATATATATATATATATATATATATATATATATATATATATATATATATATATATATATATATATATATATATATATATATATATATATATATATATATATATATATATATATATATATATATATATATACCCTAGTCCTCTTCCCTACGTATATATATATATATATATATATATATATATATATATATATATATATATATATATATATATATATATATATACATAGAGAGAGAGAGAGAGAGAGAGAGAGAAACGTTCAAAGGTAAGGTCAATAAGACTAGCTTCGCGCTTGAGACATGTGGTCCAGTAGGCAGTGGAAGGCTGGCTCTCATTAATTAAGCATTGTCTGTCATCCTTCCTTGAGTAGGTCAGAACATTTTTAAGCGACGATGAAACGATATGGCGTGGTACCTATGCCTCACCCTGTTAATTTAGTCTAGGAATAATATCAACACTATGTGACAGCTCAGACTGCAGTTTTAAGTCTCTACTCACTCTATAACTATTACCACTCGGCTGCAGTAATTTTCTCAGTAGGTGCATTAGGCCGTCATATGGCAGCACCTGGATGAACACCAGCTTCTCTCACCCCACCAGTTCGGGTTTCGGCCAGGTCGATCTACTTCCGATCTCCTTCTCCTACTCTCCCAGGAATGGCAGGACACCCTTGACGAAGGCCTGGACACGCTCGTAGTGGCCCTTGATATCGCGGGGGCTTATGACCGAGTGTGGCATGCGGGTCTTCTGACTAAGCTCCAAGCCAAGGGCATCGACGGCGGTCTCCTGAGGCTACTCGAGGATTACCTCCAAGGAAGGACACTTCGAACCGTCGTCTATGGGCGGACCTCATCACCCTGCCGCCTCTCAGGCCGTGGAAGGACAACTACAGTTTGAGGGCGAGCAGCTGCCTCTCCAGGAACACATCAAGATCCTGGGAGTCACCATGGATCGTGAGCTGCGCTACGACACCCACATCACGTCTGTAGCCCGCCAGACCTCTCAGCGTGTGTCAGCCCTGCGCAGGATGGCTGGCAGTCTGCACTCGCGAGGCATCCTCACTCTCTACAGGGCACAAATCCGTCCCTGTATGGAGTACGGTGCCTTGACATGGATGTCCAGCGCCCATACCCACACCAGCCGGCTCGACGCGATACAGAGGCGCGCTCTTCGTCTATTGGGGGGAAGACGAGGAGAGCGTGGCAAGTATCACGTCACTGGAGCACCGGAGGGACGTGGCAACCTTGACGGTGTGCCACAAAGCTCAAGTGCTGCATACACCTCACCTCTCCCGCCTCAGCCTGCCGCCACACCCACCCGGGAGAAATACGAGGCAAGCAGCGGATGGGGACCAGCAGGTACTGGTGCCTCTTTCCCGCTCCTCACAACACCAGCGAACATTCAGAGCCAGGGCAGCGCGCCTGTGGAATGAGTTCACGGTGGCCACGCCTGCTGAGGTAGCGGGACTACCAACTCAGCAGACAAAAGTGGCCGCCAATGTCTGGAGGAGCGCTCTCCCTGCCCGGCTAGTGCTGTGAAGTGTAGTGCAGTGAGTGAGGTGTCAAAACAATATACTAACGAGAAAAAGACGTTTAGAATAGTTCCTTGCCAACACAAGGAGCTTTATGTCTAAATCTCCTTCTGTACCTGATTTATTGTAAAATTTATAAGTGTAAGATAATGTTTAAATAAAAAAAAAAAAAAAAAAAAAGTTGTGGCCTCAAGGACGACCTGCACGTGAGGACTTGGACTGGTGTTTCGTGGGTGTGTGGAGTGTATATAAGCATGGTTACAATTGTGTTTATCTATATCTCTCACACAGATTTTGTTATCCTGTATACTGACATAAAACAGTAATAGGTCTCGTCACAACTGAGGCCTCTCTCTGCCTCACGCTCTCCACTCCCTCCTTGCTTGCGATATGCTCCTTTATTTTCACCAGTAAAACTACTTAACTATATACAAAGAAACACTCACCGATAATTTCAAATAAAAGGAATGCAATACTCAGAGATTTAAAAATGAGGCTGCTTTGCGCCTTGAGCAGAACCTTCTCTCCACACCGTTCTCCGGGTTATTAACGTCAGATGCTTTGTGCAATGATACCTAATCCTTGATTCACTTACCAGAAAGTTACTCATTTACAATGAAAAGTCGCTTCTTTAATTTTAAAGGGGGGCGGGGACAGCTTTGGTTTGTAATAACCTTTGTCATAGTAGGACCTTACGTTTCATTCAAGAATTATTCCTTGGTTTCACTTGACCTTAGGTCATATATATGGGTGGTATAGCATGATCGTGTGCAGTGAGGTGAGGTGAGGTGACGTCAGAGACAGAATGGCTCCACATAGGCAAGCCTCTCTCCGGCCGTGCTGCCGGCTTTGCCTGGGCCGTTGACCATTGGAAACTTACTGATAACATTCATATTGATTTTAGATGAGCAGAATGATAAATTGCGCATGACGTATTATTTTTCATAGATGCAACGTTATGTGCCTTGTTCTTCAACTGCGTAGTATTGCAGTAGGCGAGTCTGGGATCCTGGTGGGGCCCGGGGTAGAGGCTACCTACGTCTGTGTAAGCCTTGTTTCTTTATTAGTTACAATAGAAAAAAAAATCCAGGCTTTATATATATATATATATATATATATATATATATATATATATATATATATATATATATATATATATATATATATATATGGTATATATTTTCATGGACAAATGAGGTATGAACATGCAAGTTTTGTAGGGAGAAATTATCATAATAAAAAGTAAGTTGATAGTTAAATGTTACTCTGGACTGGTAGGTAGTTCTCTAATGAGCCTAACAAGATCCACCGTATTGTTTTGTATAAGAAAGGCTACCCATAATTAGCATCATATTAGCGGAATGTGTAATAATACTCTAAGGAAGATATACTTGCTCTGTAACGGAGTATGGAACACAGGCGTGGGAATGTGATGAACCAGAGGTGGGTGGAAGGAGACGAAAGGTAGACAAGCAGGATAGGGGGAAGAGTGGCGTGAGGATAACAAGTAGTTAGTCAGCCGATTGTTCCATACCCGTGTCCGAAACCAGTACAAGGAAATTAATCAAGAGCGATATATCATGTATTTCCTACCATTCCTCTCGTCTTTTTCTTAAAGCAGAGATACATATCAACGTCTTTAAACTTTCCTAATCGTATATGCAATGGTGTAAGTATGAGGACGTGAGATAGAAGAGTGTTACCTAAAGGAGCAGCAACGCATCCGAAGAAAGCCCGAGGTAAAGTCGCAGCAGCCACATAAGCAGGTGGTTTTACTTGTGTCCGAGGTGCGAGCGAGAGCAGGTGTGCGGTGCTTGCGTGCGTTGCGTCGCGCAGCGGTTATTAGTGATGCGTGTGTTAATATAAAGTTCCCCTCCTGCGTATTTTTCGCGATGGATTTGGTAAGTACTGCTTGCGATCAAGTGTGAACGTCGTTATTTTCTATTCGTGTCAGTAATGTAATAAAGTATCCGTTAATCAGTCACGTGACTTCCTCCTTGCGGATAAGTAGACTGATATACTTGTTGGCCTCATTAATAACGAAGTACTAGTTGAGCGTTAATTATATCTATGTAGCTACATGTTACTAATTGTCTGTCTTTCTGCAGGTGAGTACCCGTATCACAGGTCTCATCGTGGGACAGACAGCGCTGGAGCACCACTTCGACAAAGTATGTAATAATGCTGTTTTCTAGGTGTTAGGACCATAGGGTGCGCGTCTAATTTTCATTGCCTTTCAGGTACCAACTAATTAATGTTCTTTTCAGGTACATTCTAATGAATGATAGTCTTTCCCAGATTAGTAATAGCCTTGTTAATGCACCGTAGCGACGACCTGATGGAGATTCAAGACGGTAAAGGAAGATGGTGATGGTGGCAGACAGTCTCCTTTCATCTGGTAAGTGATTGGTGGTTTCATACACGATTATACGACGTTGCTCATTCCCTACTGTACTAGTTTGCTTATCGCGCTTTTGTTTTTGTTTTTCTAGAGATGCGTGGGAAATGTCTTGTCTTGATCGACCTGGTGCCCGTCAAGGGAATGGTCACGAAGACACAAGCTAAATCCTACGTATACTCCCTCATGTGTAAAGGAGATACTCGGATGAAGTCGAGAAATTTCTCGTTTTGACAACGAGCGATCTGAAAATTGGAACAGGTAAGACTTGATGTTTTTCACTCTTGCAGGTCAAGCTAATCTCTTACCTCTTGCAGGTCAAGCTAATCTCTTACTCTTGCAGGTCAAGCTAATCTCTTACTCTTGCAGGTCAAGCTAATCTTCCTCTTGCAGGTCAAGCTAATCTTCCTCTTGCAGGTCAAGCTAATCTTACTCTTGCAGGTCAAGCTAATCTCTTACCTCTTGCAGGTCAAGCTAATCTCTTACTCTTGCAGGTCAAGCTAATCTCTTACTCTTGCAGGTCAAGCTAATCTTACTCTTGCAGGTCAAGCTAATCTTACTCTTGCAGGTCAAGCTAATCTCTTACCTCTTGCAGGTCAAGCTAATCTCTTACTCTTGCAGGTCAAGCTAATCTCTTACTCTTGCAGGTCAAGCTAATCTTACTCTTGCAGGTCAAGCTAATCTTACTCTTGCAGGTCAAGCTAATCTCATACTCTTGCAGGTCAAGCTAATCTCTTACTCTTGCAGGTCAAGCTAATCTCTTACTCTTGCAGGTCAAGCTAATCTCTTACTCTTGCAGGTCAAGCTAATCTCTTACTCTTGCAGGTCAAGCTAATCTTACTCTTGCAGGTCAAGCTAATCTTCCTCTTGCAGGTCAAGCTAATCTTCCTCTTGCAGGTAAAGCTAATCTTACTCTTGCAGGTAAAGCTAATCTTACTCTTGCAGGTCAAGCTAATCTCTTACTCTTGCAGGTCAAGCTAATCTTACTCTTGCAGGTCAAGCTAATCTTACTCTTGCAGGTCAAGCTAATCTTACTCTTGCAGGTCAAGCTAATCTTACTCTTGCAGGTCAAGCTAATCTTACTCTTGCAGGTAAAGCTAATCTTACTCTTGCAGGTCAAGCTAATCTCTTACCTCTTGCAGGTCAAGCTAATCTCTTACCTCTTGCAGGTCAAGCTAATCTCTTACCTCTTGCAGGTCAAGCTAATCTCTTACTCTTGCAGGTCAAGCTAATCTTACTCTTGCAGGTCAAGCTAATCTCTTACTCTTGCAGGTCAAGCTAATCTCTTACTCTTGCAGGTCAAGCTAATCTCTTACTCTTGCAGGTCAAGCTAATCTTACTCTTGCAGGTCAAGCTAATCTCTTACACTCTTGCAGGTCAAGCTAATCTTACTCTTGCAGGTCAAGCTAATCTCTTACTCTTGCAGGTCAAGCTAATCTCTTACTCTTGCAGGTCAAGCTAATCTCTTACTCTTGCAGGTCAAGCTAATCTCTTACTCTTGCAGGTCAAGCTAATCTCTTACTCTTGCAGGTCAAGCTAATCTCTTACTCTTGCAGGTCAAGCTAATCTCTTACTCTTGCAGGTCAAGCTAATCTCTTACTCTTGCAGGTCAAGCTAATCTCTTACTCTTGCAGGTCAAGCTAATCTCTTACTCTTGCAGGTCAAGCTAATCTCTTACTCTTGCAGGTCAAGCTAATCTCTTACTCTTGCAGGTCAAGCTAATCTCTTACTCTTGCAGGTCAAGCTAATCTCTTACTCTTGCAGGTCAAGCTAATCTCTTACTCTTGCAGGTCAAGCTAATCTCTTACTCTTGCAGGTCAAGCTAATCTCTTACTCTTGCAGGTCAAGCTAATCTCTTACTCTTGCAGGTCAAGCTAATCTCTTACTCTTGCAGGTCAAGCTAATCTCTTACTCTTGCAGGTCAAGCTAATCTCTTACTCTTGCAGGTCAAGCTAATCTCTTACTCTTGCAGGTCAAGCTAATCTCTCTTACCTCTAGTAGGTAAAACCACTGCATCCTCTAAAATTTCTTCCTTTTTACTCTTTACACAATTAAATGACTTATGGCGTTACCAGGCAACAATGAGCAGCTCGCCACTGTGATACCCCCCCCTTTGAGGGGATAATACTCACTTCGGTGAGGGGGACCTGGAAACAAACACTAATCCACCTAAGACACTTGTTCATTCTCTATTTTTCTTCTCCATTTCTCCATATTTTAAGTATCTTCGTTTCGATATTCCCTATAACTCTCTTCTCCTTTGCTCTATTTTCTTTCCTTTACCCCTTCTTTCCTTTATTTTTCTTCTCTCTCTCTCTCTCTCTCTCTCTCTCTCTCTCTCTCTCTCTCTCTCTCTCTCTCTCTCTCTCTCTCTCTCTCGTCACCATTTCTTTTTCCTGCTTTCCTTTACACCTTCTTTCCCCAATACCTTTTCTCTCTATCCCATCTCTCTCTGTACTTCTATCTTGATTATACATTTTGTCAAATTTGTGTTCTGGATTTAATGCCCCATTCATTTTCTTGTTACAGAAAGCGCAGCAATCGTTGGTATTCGACTGGGAAATGAGCAATAGAGCTAGGAGCGGAGAAGGAAGGCAGCGCTACTGGTGAGGGTAGGGAAAGAGATGCCTGGTGACGGCAGTATTGTGTGTGCCCTATAAATCGCGTGTAATTAGGTCTTGCCATTAAAAATATATATAATGATTCCCTTGTGTATGAATTTCCAGTGTGTGCAGGGGGGGGGCGAGGGGCAGCTTGGTGGTACTATCTGGGATTAGTGGTTTGGTGAGCGGAACGTAATGAAGCGAAAGACGGTGATTCACACTAGTGACTAGTCCATCTGATTCATAAAGCGGAGTCCACACAAGTCCGGTCTTGACAAAAGTTATTTAAATGAAAAAAAATCTAGCAAACGAATTCTGTTGACAAAAAGGTATCGAAGATGAATAAAAATAGGATTTACCACGGCTAACTACAACCGCATGTTGGAAGGAAAACTATGCAACAAAAAAAAAAATGAAAACTTGTCAGACAAAGCAAGAATGAGGAAAAAAGTTGAGTAAAGGAAGTTGATAAACAATGTGAAAGGAATGGGTGAAGGGAAATAAAGCAGTTACCTGTGATGGGTAAACTTGAAATAAAAGGTAAACAGAGAGGAGTGGGTATTGGGCAGAAAAATAAAACTAGCTGCTGTTTAAAGCAAGGAGTGGGCACATTAGAAGTAAATGAGAGAAATAGAGATGCAAGTGAACAGCAATGTAAAAAGTGTGGTGAGGAAAAGGAAACTGGGATATTTTATAATAGTGTGATAAATACAAAGGGCAGGCAAAGAAAACCTCCGGACAAGCAGGTAGCAAGAATCACAAGTATGCCGGCAAATATGGGAGGAGAAAAAAGAGAGAAGACAGATCAACCTAATCTAGGACAGACGGGTGACAAAGACTTAAATCATTGAAATAGTGAGCCATTTCAAAACATCTTTGGTCGAGTACCGGTCAATAAGGAACCAACTTTTCAGACGGTAAAAGGAGAGAGTAGGAAGTGATTCCAAGCGTCACAGGTACAAAGAAAAAAAAAAAGCAGGAGAAAGGTCCCTTACAACTAAAGATAAAAGGAAAAAACAGGGCTGGTATATCAGAGACAAGCCTGTTACGTGGCAAAATTTTTCAAAAATTTGGAATTAATCAAAGCTAATGAAGTGCTGTCAAAAACACATGCGATTTTAGCATTAAGTTTTAAAAAATTCAAGAATGCAGTATTTGCAAACTGTATGAAGTATGGGATTTATTAGTTAATGATTGTTATTCAATTGCTTTAACTGTCCCAGATGAAATATGACAAACATTCACTTAACACAGGATAAAACAATTTAAAGATAAGAAATACAGGAAAAAAGTAGGCCTAATGCTGCTGTATAAAGATATAACGAAATATAAATAAAGAAAAAAAAACAGAACACAGAAGGATTTGCTTCATGCAGTTGTAAACATAAATAATTTCTACTTTAACATCTAGCTAGTTTATTTTTTTGTAAATAATAAAAAAAGAAATCGGATCATTAAAGCTAATTTACAAGACATCGTCAGACACAAAGAAGACGAGTCACTAATTATCCTTGAAAATTTCAGTTAATGGTCATACGTAAAGGTTTCCTTGGGAATCAATGTTTGAACCATAACGGGAAAATAATCACAGATATATTAAAGAAAATGTAACCTCACTCTATTAAAATAAAATGTGACGGGCTGCACACGTGGTCCAGTAACAACTCGCAGAGCTCAGTACACTATATCCTTATATATAAGAACTAAGATGCAAGAGAAATTTATAAATATCCATTTTGAGTAAAATAGACATATTTGATTTTTCGGACCGTAATTTATTAACAGTATATTTCAAACTCATGTACAGCTCTGCCCTTAAGTTTAATAAATCAAAATGGAAGGAAATCTCGTGCTTAAAAAATAGATAACAAAAGTTTTTTTTTTTTTTATAGAGGGTAGAGAAAGAAATGGATGGGAAAAGAAATGGTGGAGATTGATGACATTGATAACATAATGTCTACAGAGGCAAACAAGATTATGTGAAGAACCAAAAGGATCAAAGTTGCTAAACCTTTTTGTATTGAGGAAATAATATGAAAATATGGATGAATGACGACATTAGATGAAAAATTCAAGTAAAAAAATAAATTAAATTAAATTTAAAAATTAGAAAAACCCCATTCTTGAAGATTAGTACTGGGAAGCCTTTAGAACACAAAAAGCCAAAATTCAAGGAATGATAAGAGAGGCAAAAGGATTAAATGTATCAAAGTGTCAGAAGAAATAAGAAAGGATAAGACAAACTAGATAGTATGGTAGAAAATAAATAAACTTAGAGATAAGAATAAATCAAGAAAACAAGAGATCAGAAAATATACAATTCTAATGGCAACAAACTAAATAGATATGAAAGTGAAAGAGAACTCATAAAATTTTGGTCGGAAATTTATCAAAAACACACAAACAATACGCACCAAGTATGGAATATAAAGACCAGAGATTCCTTCATTGAAGACTTTCTGGTTCACTCTTTAGGGCAACACATAGACACACTTAATGGATTATTTAGACCTTATTATAATACCACATTTTATAATATGAAAACCAGAGATATAAAAACAGATGAGGTAGGCAAGTGCCATACAAACCTAAAAAAAAAAAAAGAACAATAAAGCAGCTGGCCCCAACAAAAGAAAACCAGATCTATATAAGATATTAAATAAAATCAACATTTACAAGGAAGCTATAACCAAAGGACTTTACAAGTTAGTAAAAAATGAGACAGATATACCAGATAACTGGATGAAATCAAACACATGGCTTATACCTAGAATAAGAAAACCTACTGCATGTGAAGGATCTGAGACCAATTGTCCTAACTGCATGATGTATCATGTAAAATGTTAATGCCACTTAATGTCTATAATCAGAAATAAGATTGAAGACCACTGAAAGAAAAAAAACTTCGCTATTGATACCCAGCCAGATTTTATTAAAGGAACTAGAATTGAAGACAACCTTCTCGTACTAAAATATTGTAATGCTAACACCTTTATTCACAACAAACCCTTGATTGTGACTGCTATCGACTTTATAAGAAATCATTTGATTTTATAAAAAGGGAGAAATCAATAGGGGCTCGCCAAAATTGATCAACACATTATTCATATAATAGCCAAAATATACTCAGGAGACAAAACTACATTAATACTTAACGACATCAAACAAGACATTGACATAACAAGCGGTATCAAACAAGGTTGTACTGGCTCCACATGTCTCTTCAAATTAATAACTAATATCATCATATAGTGAGTGAAACGATAGAGTTCCTGGTAAGTGCTTGGAGGAAACGGAGTAGCTCAGGCGTAGCCTACAGTTGTTGCCTGTGTTGTTCTTCGCTTTTCGTCTACAGATAGCGGAAGGACTTAGCACAACATTAAAGGGAAGGAGGACCTATAAACGATATAGAAGCGAAAGAGGTTACAAGAAGAAGAAAAAACTGATCTACGACGTTACTGGTAGAAATTATGTGGTAAATTATATGGTTGTCTGGAGGAGGTAGTAGATACCTAATGAAACGATAATTTACTCCCAGCGAGGTCTAATAGCACTAGTTCAAGGGGTGCTGTGAACCTTCCATTATAGCTAGTTGTGATCTCGGTGAACGTTTCCCTTTGAGTCTTACAACTCAGGGGCAGTCACAGCCTGCCCTCTAAAGACAGCTCTCCCTCTTCTCACAAAACTACATGCACTTACCACACATACACCGTTCACTTAAAATTTTAAATAAAAAAATGGCGACTCCAAAAACCAGCTTCAGAGTGCCCTTCTGGAGAGGGGACCAGAAATGTCCCCAGGTCGGACTCCTCTCTTGATGACGACCCCAAATGTCTTGACACTTCCCTCAACATTTTTTTACATTAACTTCTGCAACATTCGCGGTCTTCGATCTAATTTTCAATCTGTGGGACACCACCTCTCCTCTACTAAACCTCATCTTCTTTTCCTCACCGAAACACAGCTGTCTGAGGCAACTGACAGTAGCCCTTCTCTGTTCCCTCCTACTTTCTCTATTCTCATTTTCGTTCCAAAGCTGGATGTTGCGTCTATGTGTGCAACGACTTAACTTGCTCTCGTGCCCACGCTCTTGAATCTTCCGAGTTTTCCACCATCTGGCTTCGACTTAATAGTCACTCTCAAACTAAATTTATCTGTGCTGTCTATCTCTCCCCTAACTCCTCTGACTATAGTAAATTCTTTGACTATTTAACTTCCAAAGTGGAGCACATTCTGTCTCTCTACCCTTTCGCTGAGATTTCCATTCTTGGAGATTTCAATGTTCACCACCAGCTTTGGCTTTCCTCTCCCTTCACTGACCATCCTGGTGAACTAGCCTTCAACTTTGCTATCCTCCATGACCTAGAGCAACTGGTGCAACACCCTACTCGTATTCCTGACCGTCTTGGAGACACTCCCAACATTCTACTCTTCTTTACCTCTAATCCTTCTGCTTATGCTGTCACCCTTTCATCTCCGTTGGGTTCCTCCGATCACAATCTCATTTCTGTATCTTGTCCTATTTCTCCAATTCCTCCTCAGGATCCCCAAAAAGCGGCCTCTGGTGTTTTGCCTCTGCCAGTTGGGGAGACCTGAGGAGGTATCATGTTGATTTTCCTTGGAATGATTACTATTTCCGTGTCAGAGACCCATCTCTGTGTGCTGCTTGCATAACGGAGGGAAGAGTGTCTGGCATGAAGGCGTACATTCCTCATTCTTTCTCTCAACCTAAACCTTCTAAACCTTGGTTTAACACAACCTGATAGAGAGGTTGCCCACAAAAGGTACTTGAACATTCCTTCTGAATCTCATGCACTTTATATCTCTGCCCAGAATCATGCCAAATCTGTTCTTCAACTTGCTAAACACTTCGTCATAAGTAGAAAATGTCACATTCTTTCAAATTCAAACTCCCATCGCGACTTTTGGCATCTAGCCAAAAAACATCTCCAATAACTTCACTTCTTTATCTTTCTCTCCTTTATTTCATCCTGATGGCATCACTGCCATCTCTTATGTATCTAAAGCTGAACTCTTCTTTCAAACCTTTACTCACAACTCCACCTTGGATGACTCTGGGCTTGTCCCTCCCTCTCCTCCTCTCTCTGACTATTTCATGTATACAATTAAAATTCTTCGTAATGATGTTTTCCATGCCCTCGCTGAACTAAAGCTTCTCAAAAACTGTGCTTCTGTGCTTGCACCTTGCCTGGCTAAACTCTTTCAACTTTGTCTATCGACTTCTACCTTTCCTTCTTGCTGGAAGTTTGCCTACATTTAGCCTGTTCCTAAAAAAAGTGACCGTTCTAGTCCCTCAAACTACCATCCTAGAGCTTTAATATCTTGATTGTCTGAAGTTTTTAATCTATCCTGAATAGGCAGATTCTTAAACATGTCACTTCACAATCTTCTATCCGATCGCCAATATGGCTTCCGGTCAAGGTCGCTCTACTGGTGATCTGGCTTTTCTTACTGAGTCTTGGTCATCCCCATTTAGAGATTTCGGTGAACCTTTTGCTGTCGCATTAGACATACCAAAAGCTCTTGATAGAGTCTGGCACAAAGCTTTGATTTCTAAACTGCCCCTCTACAGTTTCTATCCTTCTCTCTGCAACTTCATCTCAAGTTTCCTTTCCGATTTTTCTATTGTTGCCACTGCTCTTCTCCTAAATCTATTAAAAGTGGTGTTCCACAGGGTTAACTGTCCTGTCACACACTCTTTTTCTATTGTTCATTAATGACCTTCTTAACCAAACTTCCTGCCCTATCCACTCCTACGCTGATAATACCATCTTAAACCTTTCCACGTCTTTTCAGGGACAACCAACCCTTCAGGAAGTCAATAGATCACGCAGAGACGCCATAGAACGCCTGACTTCTGATCTTTCTAAGATCTCTGATTGGGGCAGAGAAAATCTAGTAGTTTTCAATGCCTCAAAAACTCAGTTTTTTCCATTTGTCAACTCGACACAACCTTCCAGACAACTATCCCCTTTTCTTCAATGATACTGTCTTCCTCCTCCACACTGAATATCTTCGGTCTGTCCTTTGCTCATAATCTTAACTGGAAACTTCACATATCTCATCTCTTGCTAATACAGCTTCTATGAAGTTAGGCGTTCTGAGGCCTATTTTTTTCGCCCCTCCAACTGTTAACTCAGTACAAGGGCCTTATCCGCCAGTTTGGAATACTCTTCGCATGTTTGGGGGCGGGGTTCCACTCACACACCTTTTTTTTTTTTTTAGATAGGGTGGAATCAAAAGCTTTTCGTCTCATCAACTCCCCTACTCTGACTGGCAGCCTTCAGCCTCTTTCTCACCACCGAAATGTTGCATGTCTTTCTATCTTTTATCGCTATTTTCATGTAACTGTTCTACTGATCTTGCTAACTGCATGCCTCCCCTCCTCCTGCGGCCTCACATGCACAAGGCTTTCTTCTTTCTCTCATCCATATTTTGTCCAACTCTTAATGCAAGAGCTAACCAACTAGTACTCTCAACCATCCATACCTTTCACTGGTAAACTCTTGAACTCCCTAACTGGTTCTGTATTTCTGTCTTCCTACGACTTAATTGCCTTCTTTTAAGAGGGATGTATCAAGACATTTGCTCACTGATTCTGGCTAACTCCCTACTGATTTTTTTTTTTTTTAGAGAACCAGCACCCAAGTGGGCCCTTTTTTTAATAGTATTGCCCTTGGTTGGCCTCTTCTACATAAAAATAAAATGTTTTTTTCTCGTTTATCGCATGATAAGATAGAGTGAAGTAAAATTTCGGTGATTAGATGTTTTTCCAATGCACAATGACATGAAACCACACATCATTCTAAATAAATGCAGAGAGAGAGAGAGAGAGAGAGAGAGATGTGTGTATCTTGGATCTGCTGATCTGCCGGTCCCGCGCCCAAGATGTTGCCATCGCGTACAGTGGGCCACACAACAACTCAGTTCGCTTATATCTCTTGGTTATGTCCTCTGACTCGTTGTGCCCTTGGTGCACACAGGACTCTTCCTGAGACCATCCATCACTTCATGCTCCACTGTCCACGTTGTCACTCCTATTACACTGCACAGCGCTCTCAATTGTTATCCATCAGGATCACAACACTGGAGTCTGGCCTTGCACCACGCACTCTGGCAGGCAGCAGCCCCGGCTAGGCACCGAATCCACCCTTCACATAGGCCAGCAGTTCTCCGCCTCACCTTTACCTGACTGAGGAAGACCGGCTAGTTGTCACTACTGTGTTAGAGCCAGCACCTGGGAACACAGACTCAGTAGTGAATATGGCGTTGTCCAGACTCAAATGTATAACTCATGCCATGAAGAACCTGTCTTTGTTAAGTCATCCGGACCTGAGGTGCGTTTTTTTTCCACAGTGCTTTTTGCCTTAATCCTTTTTTCCTTGGTAAATTATTAGTCTTCCACCAGTCTCTCCATTCTGATCGAAACTATTTTGTGCTGGTTGTTTTCTACCTAATTTCAATTGAATTGGTACGTTTTCATGGCAAAGCATTAATTTTCAATCTTTCACTCTCCCTCTAATCACATATCCTCTCATAAGTTAATATTTTGTAACGAAAAAAAAAAAAGAAAAGAACTCAAAGCTGACTGAAATGTATCAGAAGAAAATAGTTTTGTTGTCATAAAGTGCCATAGAAGTAGCAAACCAATTTAGACTGTTACTGAGGTGTGAGAGTACCTGCCACCACAAACTGCACACCACTAGCTAGGCCTACCTTATCAAACTGATCTAATATAACCAAGCCTAACTTAAGTAGCATAACTTAGTCGAGGTAACATGCATTGCTGAGACATCTTCCTCAAACCAAATAAGCTTAACCTAACCCAATTAAACTGATCTAACCAAAGCAAACTACCCTAACCTAACTGGCAGTGCTAAGAAATTAATATGAAATCCCTGGTGATCCCTGTCTTACTGCACAGTTGTGAGACATGGACACTGAATACTGATCTGAAGAGGCTGAATTGATGTCTTTGCCACTAGATGCCTTCACAGGATCATGGGGTACTGCTGATATGACTGTGTCAAATCAGCGATTGCTGTGTGAGATTGATTCAAGGCTGATTATCAGCATAGTCTGTCAATGCCAACTGCAACTATATGGACATGTGGCATGCTACCCGGAAGCCAATCCTGCATATCGGGTTGTCTCCGAAAGGGGTAACCCAGCATGGAGGAGGCCAAGGGGACGTCCACATAACTCATGGCTGCAGCAAGTCAATGCCTTTTGCTGGGAGTTACTTGGCACTGGAAGGGAGCCAGCATGGAGACTAGCGAGGTGATGCGCCCCCAGGCATATGCCCTCCATGATTGATTGATTGATTGCACTACAGATGTAACAATAAGCACACATGAATGAACACACCTAAATGGCATGCCAGTACATAACATGTGTGGATGCATCATTTCCCAGTGTTGCCATGGGAGTACATGGATTTGTAAAAAAAAAATTAAGTAAATAAATAAATAAACTAGTAAATCTTTAAAAATTGCCATCAACATTATAAACAGTTTATGATAGGTATATATAGGGGCTCAAATTACTTACAATGTGCTATTTGGTTATAGAAAAATGTCTCAAGAGAATTTTAAACCTATTGTTTATTGAAGGTATGTAGATGACTGCTTTGTGATTCTTAAAGATGAATCACACATAAAAAAAATTTCAGCAGTTTCTGAATTCATAACATATTTGTAGGAACATTAACTTTACATTAGAGGTGGAAGAAAATAATTGCTTGCATTTTTTTTTCTATATGTTACTTAAAAAGAGTGAATATAGTCTAGTCACAGATGTACAAAGGAGAAAAAAACTTCACTGGGTTAGGACTTAACTTTACATCTTTTGTTCCTAACATTTATAAAGTCAACTCTATAAAAAACTTTATTATGTAGGGCCTTTTGTGTATGTACCTCTTGGGGTCAATTTTGACAAAGAAGTTAATAGGTTAAAAGAATATTTTACATCAAATGGATATCCACTAGCATTATTTGAGAAACGTGAAACAGGATAACAGAACTGAGGACAAGCCAGTCACATATCTTGAATTACCTTTCCAGGATCATATCAGCTATCAGATTAAAAAAGTATTAACAGCTCTGTTATATAAGTATGTTCCAGAATTAATCTTTAGATTTATTTTTTGTTAATACAAATACTATTGAATTTTAGTTTAGACATAAGAATAAGTTACCTGATTCCTGGAGCTCTAACAGGGTAAAACAAGGTCCATTGGTTCAACACTCCAAAACTTAAAATCATGTAAGTGTGAGCACTGGGTATCTCCTTCAGGACAGGCAAACTGATCTCAAATCCAGACTTTTCTGTCATAAGAAACCAGTCAAGAGAGATGATATTTTTAGGGAACAGGATTTCAAAATTTTGTGTAAAGCTAAGACATTATCTGAATTAAGAATTGCTGAATCACTTTACTTCTATAAATATAATCCTAATTTTAATAGTCATGAGTCATCCATCCAACTAAATTATAATTCCATCGTTTCGTACCCACATCACATCCTTTTGTTGTTTTCTTTTAGTCTCTGGCTTTTATTTTTCTTACTAATGTTATTACAGTTTTTATTAACTTTACACAAAAAAAACTTTTCCTTTGTATAAATGACTAAGGAATTGAAATGTACTTTTATTAGAATTGTGTGGATCAGGCAGGTATGATAGGTGATGATGCTAGGGCAGGTATGATCGGTGACGATGCTAGGACTAGGATACCTAAGGGGAGATTTCATTGTCCAGGACCTCTTATCTTGGTAAGCATGGGATCGGGCAGATGTCCATGTTTAAGTTCAAATTCTACCACGTACCACCTCTAAATTTCATCATATGTCGAGGGGTTTAAAGTTACCTACATATCACCATAGTACCCAGGTTCTAGGTGGAAGTGTAATTGCCTTAAAGATGTGCTTGGGTGGTGATATGGGCCCTAATATGGGTACCACTATAAATAAGATTGCTTGCACCACTAATGGGTGGAAGCTGAACAGCACTTCCTATAATCTTCAAGTAGACCTATGGGCACTATAGGCCATAACAAAAAAAAAAAAAAAAAAAAATGAAATAAAAAAACTCGGCACATGTTTCAGGGTCTGTAGATGGGATTAGGTTTGTCCTGAAATGTCAAGATTTTAAATAGAAATGGTGATTTTACTGCAGCTTTTCTTCAACCCCTCTCTCTCTCTCTCTCTCTCTCTCTCTCTCTCTCTCTCTCTCTCTCTCTCTCTCTCTCTCTCTCTCTCTCTCTCTCTCTCTCTCTCTCTCTCTCTCTCTCTCTATATATATATATATATATATATATATATATATATATATATATATATATATATATATATATATATATATATATATATATATATATATATATATATATATATATACACACACAGTCAACCCTCGGCTATCGCGACTTTGGCTATCGCGTTTTATTGCTATCGCGCACCCATGAAAAGCTGCTAAGATTTCATTATCGCGACCTCAGATGCCTGCTATCGTGCACCCAGCCATGACGTCATGGGATATCTGAGCGCTCATTGGCCAAAACCGCCTTCACGCCAAGATCAATTCGGCTATCGCGTTTTCGGCTATGGCGCGGCTATTTCGGCCCCAATTGGGCGCGATAGCCGAGGGTTAAGTATATATATATATATATATATATATATATATATATATATATATATATATATATACAGGCAACTCCCGCTTAACGAAGGGGTTACGTTCCTAAAAACTCTTCGTTAAGCGAATCGATTATAACAAGTTAAACCCTTGACTTGAACTTCCATTGAGAGTAAACAAAGTGAGAGTGCATTATAGTACAGTGAAAGGTTTACTGAAAGTAAAAATTAGGCAGTTTAATTTAAGTCATTGTAATGTACACTGTATGTATGTATGTATGCAACTTTATAATGTTGATAATCTTAAATTTATGAAGGGAGAGAGTGAAATGGGAAAGACACTAACTGGCAACCTGTGGAATGTAAACAAAGGGAGCATCATTGTATCACATACAAAACTTATGTACCACATTTCCACAAGGCTTTCTCCATTTTATCCATTGTAGAGTCACGAGTTCAGGTAGTTCTTTTAGCTTGCAAAGAAGATATGGTCTCACCAGCCTTCTTAACCCCATCGTTACCGACCCGTCAGCCTTATGTAAACAAGACGTTTCGCTGCCGAACCGACTGCCCACGCACTCCTCCTCATCGTCCGTGCGGTAGTCTTCAGCTTCTTCTCACAAACACCCTGTTCACAATATATTATTTATTTTTATGTTTTCTATCAGAGAAACCCCACAACATGTCATTTGAGTAAAAAAAATATGCAGCACATGTGTTGGTCCAGAGACACAGAGCAGCTATCACATCTTTCCCCATGAATAACTGAAAACAGTCTAGATCACTCATAGCACTAGCTTCATGATGTAGAATAATACTAGGATGTATATAAGAAAAATCAGTGTTACTTGTAGGTAGAGGGTTAGGTCTGGTGTCAGAGAATGGGTCTGAAAGAAGTGTGAAATCTGTTTGTCTACCAGCAGCTGTGGGGGGTGAGGCAGGAGGGCTGCATGACAGGCCACTGCTGGCGGATAACGTCTCAATACTCTCGTCGCCGCTGCTAGCATCACTCTCTACATCACTGATAGCTTCAGGATCAAACAAAGTATCATCACCTTCCATTGAGACATCAGACCCCTCAAATTCCCTTTTTATTCCACCATCATATTCATCTTCACTGTCAGTTGTAGAGATATCCATAATTGCGAAGTAAATCCGTGCGTGCTACCACAAAAAAACTTCACGCAGCACTGAACAGAAGCTAGAGAATATCGCAATAATCGCATTGCGGCACTCGACAAGCATGTGTTGCCATACGTAGGTAAATATGATGTATAAAGAAAATATAATATGATGATTGGTCTTCACAAATTACGTCACAGCACTGACAATAACTCATTGGTCAAAGTTTATGAAGTTTCAAACCGTCCCACGAATGGCTGCAGCCTTATGTTTGTAAACACAGACACTTGCCACCACGTGGGTAGAAATAACCCAGAAACCGAGGCCTTGAGAGCCCTCAATACACACAGCTTATAACCGTGGCATGTGAGTGTCACAGGGAGCACCCTCGGTTCCTGGCGCGTGAACTCAGCCGTGACACGCACGTGTCACAAAACACACATCCGGTACTGAAGGGGTTAATAGAGTCTGCTGACTTGAATATAGTAGAAACAGTAGATGGAGTCAAGATGGTGGCGAGCAGTGCTATTAGTTTTCTCGCCTATCTCGTGTCTGTGAATAATATCCAGCTTCACTTTGAGAGTAAGAGACTTCCTGGTCTTCTTAGCAACGCTAGGCGACATTGCAGGGCGTTTTGGTGGTAAGCTGAGCTAGGAAAGACGAGCTGCTGCTGGTGCTGTTATTGTTTTGAACGGGGAGTGAATGGTGCACATGTTGTCCGCGAGGGGCACTGGTGTATTCAAAAGCCTGTCGGCTTGTGTGATACGGCGGGGCTTTCAAACTTGGAAAAAATGACCTGGATAAAACTTCATTAAAGCGAGTTTGGTGTTCGTTAAACAAGCAGAGGGTAGTAAAATGAAACCTTCGTTGTAGCGAAATTTTGCTGTGTGAATCTTCATTAAGCGGGGGTTGCCCCCCCCCCCTCTCTCTCTCTCTCTCTCTCTCTCTCTCTCTCTCTCTCTCTCTCTCTCTCTCTCTCTCTCTCTCTCTCTCTCTCTCTCTCTCTCTCTCTCTCTCTCTCTCTCTCTCTCTCTCTCTCTCTCTCTCTCTCTCTATATATATATATATATATATATATACACACACACACACACACACACACACACACACACACACACACACACACACACACACACACACACACACACACACACACACATAAAGAATGTGGAAAATTGTAACAAGTTACAGGAAGATCTTGATAAAATATATGAGTGGAGTAAAGAGTGGCAGATGGAATTTAATATAAACAAGAGCCATGTTATGAAAATGGGAAGAAGTAGATACAGACCAAACAGGGATTACAGGCTGGGTGATGAAAAAATTGAAGAGACCAATGAGGAGAAAGACCTAGGAGTAACCGTGCAAAACACTTTGTCACCGGAGAAACACATTAACAAGATATTTTGGAAAACATATAACATGCTTCAAAATATTGGTCTTGCATTCCACTACCTAGATGAAGGAATGATGAAGAAGATACTATGCACTTTAATAAGACCCCAGTTAGAATATGCAGCTTGCGTCTGGTCACCGCATATGAAGAAAAATGTGAAGAAGGTGGAAAGGATACAGAGGCTGGCAACAAGGATGGTACCAGGACTCAGGGAGTTAGACTATGAGGAAAGGCTAAGGGGAACTGGGACTGACCACATTAGAAGAGAGAAGAACAAGGGGAGACATGATAACTATGTATAAATTGGTGAACAAGATTGACATATTGGACAGAGTTGATAAAGGTGACCACAAGTAATCATCTCCAAGGACATGGAAAAAAAAACTAATAAAAGACATCTGTCTAAATGACATGAGAAAGTACAGTTTCTCGCATTGTGGTATAAAGTATAAAGTATAAAGTGGAATAAACTGAGCAGTGATGTCGTTGACGCAGTGTGTGTCAATCAGATGAAAGAGAGATATGACAGGAGTGGCCAAGGAGGCAGGACACAGAGAGCTTAGCTCGGGCCCTGTAATACACAAATAGGTAAATAGGTAAATACACACACACAGTTGGAGACTTTAACTGTAAAAAAATAAACTGGTGAGAGATAGAAGTAATAGACAATGCTGGGCAGTGGAGTGAGAAAGTGTTACAGATGACTAGGGTTAATACAATGGACCAGTGGATAGAAGAGTCAACAAGATACAGGGGAGAAGAGGAACCATCGTTACTTGACCTAGTCTTCACAAAAAACCGGAGTCCCCTCCAATCATACAATACCTTGGTACAATGGGGAAAAGTGATCATGTGACATTAGAGATGCAAATGCAGGAGGAAGATGAGGTAAGATACAGAGAGGACTATAAAGGAGAGAGATTAAATTATGCAAGAGCAGATTTGGTAAACTAAGGAGTTATTTTGCTGATATTGAGTGGAGTAATATTATGTGTAGGAAGACTGTACAAGAGAAATATGACATATTCTTTCTGGAATACAATGAAGGAGTAAAAAAGTTTGTTCCTGTTTATAGAGTTCAGAAAAAAATATATACATGGTACAATGCTAGATATCTAGATTACAAGCAAAAAAGGCAAAGGATAAAAGTGTGGAAGAAACTGTTAAAGCAGGGAAATGAATATAATAGTTGGCAGTACAAAGATACTAGAAATTAATATAATAGAGTAAGGAGAGAGGAGGAAAGAAAGTTTGTGAAGGATGTATTGGATAAAAGCAAGGATGAACCAAAACTTTTTTGTAAGTTTATAAACGGCAAAACAAAGAATAAGGAAACAATTGAAAAAATAATTAAAGAAGGAAAGACATACCAAACAGAGAAAGAAATGTGTGAAATAATGAATGAGAGCTTCAAAACGGTATTCACTGAAGATGACTTCACAGAACCTAATAGGACATTGAATTGCAGTTCATGAAGAGAACATTGGAAGATTACTGGACAAGTTAGAAGTCAGGAAAGCAATGGGGCCAGATGGTGTATCAGGCTGGGTGTTAAAAGAATGTAAAGAGCAATTACTGGAGCCAATTTGGGAAATAATTAAAAGTTTGATAAATGAAGGGAAAGTTCCACTAGAGTGGAAGAGAGCCAACGTAATACTGAGATTTAAAGGAGAAAAGGCAACTGAACCACTAAATTACAGACCAGTGTCACTTGCAAGTGTCATAGGGAAGTTGTGTGTAATAATTAAAAAAAAAAATGGGTTAAATTTCTAGAAGAGGAGCAAGTCATATCGAACGGATAATATGGGTTCAGGACAGGGCGGTCATGTCTATCAAACTTATTAAGCTTCTACTCCAGGGTTATTGCAGGACTTGAAAATAGAGATGGATGGGTAGACACAGTATACTACCTGGACATTAAAAAGACATTTGATAAAGTCCCTCACGAAAATTTGTTTGGAAATTAGAGAACATAGGAGGACTGCATAGAACCTTGCTCAAATGGACAAGAGATTATTTGAAGGACAGAGAAATGAGAACTGTGATCAGAGATACATACTCTATCTTGGAGTAAAGTAACTAGCAGGTGCCACAAGGGTCAGTGTTAGTCCCCATTATGTTTCAAGTTTATGTAAACGACTCACATTGGGGTAAACAGCTATATGAATTTATTCGCTGATGATGCAAAGTTGCTAAAAGTTATCAAAACCAGAGAGGACTGTATACTGCTACAGGAAGATTTAAATAAGATCTATGAATGGAGCAAGAAGTGGAAATTGGAGTTTAATGCCAAGAAATGTCACATAATGGAACTAGGAAAGAGTAAGAGAAGACCAGTATGGAACTATCTGATGGGAGAGGAGCAAATAACGAAGACTAAAGAGGAAAAGATCTTGGAGTGATCATACAAGAAAATCTGAGCCCTGATAAACATATAAACAAGATATTTGGACTATCATGTAGTATGTTGACTAATATAAAAGTGGCATTTCATTACATGGATAAAGATATGACAAAAATCATCACAAGCATGATACGCCCAAGGCTGGAATATGCAGCAGTGGTATGGTCTCCGAGTTCTAAAAAAGATATAAGAAAACCGGAAAGGATACAGAAGATTGCTACAAAGATGGTGCCGGAATTAAAGGACCACATATGAAGAACGACTAAAGGAAATGGGACTGCCAACCTTACAAGATAGAAGAGAACGCGTGGACCTAATAACAATGTATAAGATAGTAAATAATATTGAAAAGATAGACAAAGAAGACCTGGTGCTGTTGGCGGAAGAGGATGGAAGGACAAGAGGACATGAAAAGAAGATCAGGATGAGGCAGTGTGTGAAGGATGTTGGAAAATACAGTTTTCCACACAGAACGGTGGAAAAATGGAATGCATTGGATAATAGAATTGTTGCAGTATATAGTGTGCATAACTTTAAAGAAAAATTAGATAAATGGGCCGCCGTGGTATAATGGAAACATGCATGCTTTGGGATCCGAGGGGTCTCCAAGCGCACGGGTTCGAATCCTGTCCACGGTCCGAGTGTAGGTAGGGCTTCCTTTCTCGGGGCAACGGTTTCCTAGCGGGTGGGCTTTGAGATAGGAGGTACCCCAAAAAAGTATCCTCTTTAGCCCATAAATTCCCGTGAAAAGCCCACATGGTATAAATAAAAAAAAATATATAAAAAAAAAAAATGAGATATAGAAACAGGACGCTATGAGCCCCGCTCGAACCCTGTACAATACAACTAGGTAAAATACAACTAGGTAAATACACACACACACACACACACACACACACACACACACACACACACACACACACACACACACACACACACACACACACACACACACACACTTGGAATATGAGTCCACTGGGTAAAAGTAATCATGTATTACTTGAAGTCCGGCTGAAAGAAGGAGTGGAAGAAATTAGGAATGAAGACTATAAAAATAGCAGGTACAATTACAGTAAAACTGACTTTGCAGAATTAAGGAAATACAGTACTTTGAACAAGCAGACTGGACTGAATTTTATACAACGGAGAAAACTGAAGACAAGTGTAATATTTTGATGGAGAAGTATAATGAAACATGTGCCAATCACTCCGGCCAATTCAAAAATTCCTGCAAACAAAAATTTTGTCGGATTACAGGTGTTGCCGGATGAAAGAATACCGGATTAAGGAGGTTCAACCTGTACAAAAGAGTGCAGTGTATTATCATTTGGAATGAACAAAAGAAGGCTGAAGGGAGTTTACTCAATGGGGAATGAAAAAATAAAAAATAAGTCTGAAGAAAAAGACCTGGGAGTAATCAGTGTGGATTATGCTGGGTCATGGAGTGACAGTTGACTATGGTGAATACACTGGATCACTGGGTGGAAGAATCAACATGGTACAGAATGGAGGAATAACCATCATTGCTTGACTTAGCATTCACAAAGAAGCTAGAGCTCCCATTCCAGCATACAATACCTTAATCCAATGGGAAGAAGTGACCATGTAACATAAGTGTTGGAAATGCAGGAAGAGGATGGGACAAGATACAGAGAAGACTACAAAAAGTACCAGGACCCATTTTCCTATTCACTCTGGTTACTATTTGGTGATTTCATATAGTTTCAGAAACTCTTTTGAGCTCCACAGACCCTTCCTAATGTTACGAAAATTGTCTAATCAAACTTAAAATTCAAGGCAAAAATGTGTCCCAGTAATAAAGGGGTTAAATTATACAAGAGCAGATTTTGAAAAGTTAAACAATTTTTTTGGTGAAATTGAATGGATGAACATTATGAATGGAAGGACAATACAGGGGAAATATTAAATATTCCTACAGGAATATAATGAAGGAGTGATGAAATATGTACTTATCTAAAGAGTATAGAAAAGTACACAAGCTTGGTACAATGTACCAAGCTAAAAGGGAAAAAGATAAAACTTGGAAGAAACTCATAAAGCAGAGAAATTAAAACAACTGATAATGATGTGAGAAATTGATATATTAGAGTAAGGAAAGAGGAAAAAAGAAACTTCGAGAAAGATGTGGTGCAAAAAAAGCAAAGATGAACCCAAGCTTTTCTACAAATATATAAATGGTAAGATGAAGAATAAGGAAACAATAGAAAAAATAATAAAGGGAGGGAAGACATACAAAAAAGGAAAGGAAATGAGTGAAATAATGAATGAGAGCTTCAAAACTGTGTTCACTGAAGAAGAGGAATTTGCAGAATCAAATACAACATTGTATTGCCGAGGCTTGCAGGAAATAATAGTGCACAAAGAAGATATTGGAGGACTACTAGATGATTTGGATGTCAGAAAAGCAATGGGGCCAGATGGTGTATCAGGCTGGGCACTAAAGGGATGTAAGATCAGCTGTTCATTAAAAAAGAGAGAGTACCACTGGAGTGGAAGAAAGCCAACATAATCTCAATATTCAAAGGAGGAAAGTCAACTGAGCCATTAAGTTACAGACTGTGTCACTTACAAGTGTTGTGGGGAAGATATGTGAAATTGTTATCAAGGAAAAATGGATTAAATATCTGGAAGAAGAACATGTTATATCAAACAGACAATTTGGATTTAGGACAGGATGGTCAAATGTGTTGAACTATTAAGTTTTTACTCATGAGTAATAGAAGGACTGGAGAGCAGAGATGGATGGGCACACACAGTATACTTATACATAAAAAAAGCTTTTGATAAAGTCCCTCACAGCAGACTCTTTTGCAAGTTAGAGAGCATAGGAAGACTGAGAGGAACTGTTAGATTGGATAAGGGATTACTTAAGGACAGAGATGAGAACTGTGATCAGAGATACATACTCATCTTGGAGTAAAGTAACAAGTGGAATGCCACAAGTGTCTGTGTTAGCCCCCATTATGTTTCAGGTATGTATATGTAAATGACATACAGAATGTGGTAACAAATTATATTAATTTGTTTGCTGATGATGCAGAATTGCTAATAGTAACCAAGACCTAAGAGGACTATTTGTTGCTGCAGGAGGATATAAACAAAATTTATGAGTGGAGTAAGAAGTGGAAGTTAGAATTCAATGCCAAGAAATGTCACGTAATGGAATTAGGAAAGAGTAAGAGAAAACCTGTATGGAACTATGTGATGGGAGAGGAACAAATAATAAAGGCTAAAGAGGAAAAAGATCTGGGAGTGATTATACAAGAAAATCTGAATCCTGAAAAACACATAAGTAAGATATTTAGATCATCATATAAAATGTTGACTAATATAAGAGTGGCATTTCAGTACCTGGACAAAGATATGATGAAAAAAATTATTACAAGCATGATATATCCTAAGCTGAAATATGCAGCAGTGGTATGGTCACCAAGCTTGAAAAAGAATATAAGAAGATTAGAATGGCTCCAGAGGATAGCTCCAAAGATGGTGCCTGAACTAAAGGATCTAACATATGAAGAAACGCTGAAGGAAATGAGACTGCCAACCTTACAAGATAGAAGAGAAAGAAGAAATCTAATAACAATGTATGAAATAGTAAATGGCATTGAAAAAATAGACAAGGAAGACCTGGTGTTGGTGATAGAAGAAGAAAAGAAGGAAAGAGGACATGCAAAGAAGATTAAGAAGAGGTGGTGTGTGAAGGATACTAGAAAACACAGTTTTCCACATAGAATGGTGAAAAGGTGGAATGCTTTGAGTGATGTTGTTACAGCACATAATGTGCATAACTTTAAAGAAAATTTGGATAAATTGAGATAAGGAATTACACTATGATCCCCACTCAAACCCTGTACAACACAACTAGGTAAAAACAACTAGATAAATACACACACACACACACACACACACACACACACACACACACACACACACACACACACACACACACACACACACACACACACGGCCCGGTAGCTCAGTGGTTAGAGCGCTGGCTTCACTAGCCAGATGACCAGGGTTCGATTCCCCGGCCGGGTGGAGATATTTGGGTGTGTCTCCTCACGTGTAGCCCCTGTTCACCTAGCAGTGAGTAGGTACGGGATGTAAATCAAGGAGTTGTGACCTTGTTGTCCCGGTGTGTGGTGTGTATCTGGTCTCAGACCTATCCCAAGATCGGAAATAATGAGCTCTGAGCTCGTTCCGTGGGTAACGTCTGGCTGTCTTGTCAGAGACTGCAGCAGATCAAACAGTGAATTACACACACACACACACACACACACACACACACACACACACACACACACACACACACACACACACGCGTGGTGTAGTGGTTATGCCTTCGACTCACAATGGAGACGGCGGGTTGAATCGGCGAGGCAAATGGGCAAGCATCTTAATGTGTAGCCCCTGTTCACCTAGCAGTAAATAGGTACGGGCTGTAACTTGAGGGGTTGTGGCCTCGCTTTTCCGGTGTATGGAGTGTGTTGTGGTCTCAGTCCTACCCGAAGATCGGACTATAAGGTCTGAGCTTGCTCCGTAATGGGGAAGACTGGCTGGGGTGACCAACAGGTTGACAGAGGTGAATTACACACACACACACACACACACACACACACACACACACACACACACACACACACACACACACACACACACACACACACACACACACACAGAAATGAATATGCTAAGGTAAGAAAGGAAGAGGAAAGGAACTATGAAAAGGACAATGTCAAAAAATGTAAGGAGCAACCAAAATTGTTCTACAGATTCATAAATGGAAAAATAAGGCAAAAAGAAAGAATGGGATGGTGGAAGACCCAAAAAGTATGGCAGAACTGTGAAATAGTAAATTTCAGGTGGTCGTTACTAAGGAATCCAAATTTGAAAGACCACAGGGTAAATGAGAAACTGTTTATATGAAAGAGATTAAAGTAACCAAGTATGAAATAAAAGAGTTGATGAAGGAATTAGATGAAGAGAAGGCAATGGGACTGGATGAAGTCTCAGGCAGAATACTAAAAGAATGTAGGGAAGAACTAGCAAGTCTTATATACAACATCATAAAATGCTCAATAGAAAATGGAAAAGAGCTGAGGTGGTTGCCATATATAAGAGCGGAAGGAAGGAGGAACCTTTAAATTACAGACTGGTATCACTAACTAGTGTAATATGCAAGATGTGTGAAAGAGTAATAAAGAAACAATGGATCGAGTTCCTTAAAGACAACAAATTATTATCAAATAGCCAATTTGGTTTTAGAAAAGGTCGGTCATGTGTAACAAATTTATTGAGTTTCTACTCTAGAATAGTTGATAGAGTACAAGAGAGAGAGGGATAGGTTGACTGTATTTATTTGGATTTAAAAATAGGTGTTTGATAAAGTGCCACATACAAGATTACTGTGGAAGTTAGAGGAGAAGGATGGCTTAATAGGAAGCACATTTAGATGGATGGAAAATTATTTGAGGGGGAGAGAAATAAGGACGGTAGTTAAAGATACGAAGTCCAAGTGGAGAGCAGTAGGCCCTGTTAAGAGAAAGTGCCACAGGTGGGTCAGTATTGGTTCCAGAGTTTACCAATACTTTTCTCATATATATAAACAGGAGGAAGGCATGCAGTTACATGCCATGAAAACAAGGACAGATAAAGTGAACAGCTACATAAATCTGTTTGCAGATGCCAAAGGATGCTACATAAAACTGTGCAGAGTTATAAAGCAAAAAGAGGATTGTGAAATACTGGAGAAAGACCTAAATAAGATCTGGAAATGGAGTAAAAAGTGGGAGATGGAATTTAATGAAAACAAAAGCCATGTCATGGAAATGGAAAAGAGTGAAAGATGACCACTGGGAATCTATAAGATGGGAGATGGAGTAGAACTGGAGAAAGTAAAAAAGGAAAAGGACCTGGGAGTGACGATGAAAGAAAATAATCAACCGGTAAGCCATATTGATAAAATTTTCATTGAGTCATATAATTTGCTAAGAAATTTTGGATTAGCATTTCACTACATGGAGAAAGAAATGATGAAGAAATTGATAAGTACTATAATAAAACCCAGAGTAGTGTTGACCCCCCCATAAAAAAAAACACATAAGGAAGTTGGAGAGACTACAAAAAATTGTTACAAGAATGGTTCTAGAATTTGAAGAGATGACATATGAGGAGAGACTAAAGGCCAAGGATCTACCAACCCTGGAACAGAGAAGGAAGAGAGAGGATCTGATACAAGTTTATAAATTGATCAACGGAATGGATCAAGTGGATAATGAGAAACTGATCCTGAGAGAAGAATATGACATTCGAAGCACAAGATCCCATAGTAGTAAATAACTGAAAAAGGGAGGATGTTTGAGAGATGTTAAAAAATATAGTTTCCTACAAAGATGTGTTGAGACGTGGAACAGTTTGAGTGAAGAAGTGGTGTCAGCAATGAGTGTGCATAGTTTTAAAGAAAAATTGGATAAGTGTAGATATGGAGACGGGGCAACACGAGCATAAAGCCCAGGCCCTATAAAACTACAACTAGGTAAACACACACACACACGCACACACACCACACGGAGCGCAGTTGTCGAGCAGGACGCACTCATCTGAGCAGCTCGCAGAGATTACTACAAAAGGAATTGAACTCAGGCCTAGATGTATATACAGGGTGAGAAGGGGCCATAGGTTCTCCTATCTCCAAATGAAATAAGTGTTAGATCATATATAGCTGAGGAATGAATAATGAGAGAGAAAGAGATGGAACCAAGTAGCACTGCCAGGCGCATGGCGGAATCAAAACATATGCCGAGTGAAAACCAACGCTTTATAAAAACTTACAGATAGAAAGCCATTTGATTATCCAATAATTTTCCCAATATTTTTATTGGCAGTGAGGAACTTACTGTGCAAGTGCCCTTTCCATTACAGTTCCACAGTTACACTTAAACACTTTCTTAACCCCTTTAGTACTGGGACGTATTTTTACCTTGAGTTTATATTTTTACCTCGAGTTTTGAGTATACTTAGATTACTTGATTTACTTTAGGAAGGGTTTATGGGTATCAGAATATGCATAGCCACAGTTTTCACTATTTTAATCCCCACATAAGTTTTTGAAGCTCTATAAAAGCATGAAGTAGTAAGCAGAATGAAGGGGTTACATCTGAGATTCTAAACAATTTGGAATAATAATGGCATCCAGGGAATTTAGTAATTATTCTTATAGCACAAAGAAACACAAATACATATCTCCAAATACACTAATCTCCAATGGGAAGAAAGTTAGTTTGTCATAATCCAGTAAGGTGAGCAAAAAAATAAATAAAACATTTAACATTTCTAGGGTTATTATTTTATGTTATTACCATTGATGGCATTCAGACAATTCGCACCAGTTCATAAGAACATGTTCTTGGGATTTAAGTAATCCCAGTAACTGGTTGTTATCTTAGTTTTTATTTTCAATAATAATCTATAATTTTGCTTATATTAATTTTTGTGACTAAGCTACTTGACTGTGTGGAACAGTTATAATTGTTCATAGAGGTTGTAAGAGAACCAATTCTTAAAATTTTTCAATCTCACCATTGGTTATCACCCGAGGATTGGGTATAGGGAATTTTTTGGTGAAGTGCCCATGTCAAGGGATGTTTATCTATCTACTCACATTTCTAGGCTATATTTTTCAGTCAAACATTGCATAGTATGCATGACCTAAATTGTCTTATTAATAATTATATATCTTATTATACTAGTGAATTTTTTTTCTTTAATCTCTGCCACCCCAAAACCTTACATTTTACAAAATCCCCACACTTGCTGGTCAAGAGCTAAATATTTAAAAACTAGATTTTCTGTAGAAACTTAGAGACATTTTCTTTGAATACAATAAGGTATGTAAAAACCACATTTCCACTGTTTTAGAGGATGATACTGTAGTAATTCTAAAAACATTCCTATAACATAAGTTTGGTATAGTTATCATCAGGTGTAACAAACTGTTACAGTGATGTAATCTTCTCCCAATATGTTGTCACTTTGGGGTTTTACTGGCCATTAGATTTGAGTTATTACAATTGCCAACCAAAATATATTGTACATTTCAGAATACTTATAAGATGGCATTTCATCTTCAAACTCATTTAATATTTACAAAGCAAAAATTTATCATCTCTATGAAATTAACACCTTTAACTTTATAACTTGACATATTTTTTGCTTGTAAACTGCTATAACAGTTGACAAAGTATTGTTACACATACTTTTTTTCTACATTGAACCTTATATTATTTTTCAGAGCACCAGTGTGCATGAATCAAGTGCGAGCCATGTCAAGAGTCAAGCGGCGGCACACAGTTCCCCCTTTTTGGTTACCAAAAACTACTCGTGCTGTAAGTGTATATTGACACTGTTATTTCTTAAGATGTGAAGGATGAAGAACTGGCAGATCTGCCTTATATGATCTTTTCTCAGATTGTGTAACTTTGATACTTTATTCAGATGTATCCTGAGCACATGACACCAGAGAATGAAATCTTCTTGAAGGATGTCATAGAAGAAAAGTACTCATCCCCTCTGAAAGCAGATTGCTGGGAAAGAGGAACATGGGTTAAAAATTCCATGAGATGTGGACTGATTGGTCGAAAAATTGGTATTTATCCGATGTGGACAAAAGATGGCACAAGATTGTTAACAACACTTTTACAGGTAAGTCACAGCCATAATCAGAACCATTGCATCCTGCTCCTCTCTTTGCAGTGTTAGTTCTAATTGTTACTAATATATGTATTATTGTATTTTGCAGGTATCTGATAACCAAGTGATCAAGTACATAAAACCTGAGGACATGGTGCAAGACAAAAGGAAACGATACAGAGAATTAGGTGCCCTTGTGGTTGGTGCTGATCCTATTGACCCTCGAATTGTAAGACAACTTTTGATGCAAATCATTATATATATATATATATATATATATATATATATATATATATATATATATATATATATATATATATATATATATATATATGACATTGACTCAGTGTTTAAAAATGCTTTGTTTACTGATCTTCCATTGGTCTGAATTCATTATGAAGCAGGATTGCTGGCATTCTTCTTGTGCTGATGGCAAATGTTTTCCCTGCTGAATTTACATACTGGTTCTCTATTAGGTTAAAAAAGTGCTGTGGCTTAGAAAGAGACAAACACAATTTATCTCCACCCAACTGGAGATTAGAACTAGGGTCCTTGTGATTGTGAAGCTAATATACTAAATCACCTGGCACAGGTTGTGTATGGTGCTGCAGTGGCTGTAGTGGCCATCAGGATAACAGTTCACTCAAGTTCTGGTTATCATTTATGCTTCAGTTGATCATTCATTTGAAATAAGTCTGTCAATTAAATTATTTTTCTCCCTCTGAGATTTTTGAAAATGCATCGATCACAAAAATACATCAATCAGCTTAGAAGTATCAATTAACTCTCAGAAAATTTTCCTTCTTCACTATGCAGATCACAAAAGAATATTACAGTGTCTTCTCTGAAGCAGGCGTAATGCCTAAAAAAAAGATGAGCAAGTTTCTTATCACACCAAATGCAAAGCTGGCCCCAGGGACACCACTGTATGCTTCCCATTTCCAGCCAGGGCATTATGTTGACATTGCTGGCATTACGTGAGTCTTTCACCCACCTTCATATAATGAAGAAAATGTTTTTATATTTGCCTGTTATTTCACTTCATATTTCAGTTAATATGCACTATTGTTTGATATTTATTTACAGAATTGACAGAGGTTTCCAAGGAGTAATGAAGCGTTGGGGCTTCAAGGGCATGCCAGCCTCTCATGGAGTGACCAAGAGCCATCGCCGAGGAGGCAACATAGGGAGTGGAGGTGACAAGGCCAGAGTTTTGTTAGGCACCAAGATGCCTGGCAACATGGGCAGGGAGAGAAGGATTTTGAGAGGGCTTAAGGTAAGTTTGTTTTCCTTATGTTTAAAAAGTTCTTACCTTCTGATGTTAAAGAGAAAAATAAGGTAGTTTCTACTTCCTGATACATTTTTTTCATTTCTTTATTAGATATGTAGAAATTAGTTCTGCATACTAAATAGTCTTTTGAAAAGCTTAATTCATATATGAAAGTTTTTTTAGGAAACAATTTTGTAAAATAGTCTTTTATATGTCCTGGCCTATATCACCTATAGGTAACTTGGAGTATTGGAAGTGCTGTTAAGCTTCCACCCATTAGTGGCACAGGCAGTTTTATTTAAAGTGGTACCCATATTAGACCCCATATCACTACCAAAGCACATCTTTGGTGTAACTACCTGAAACCTGGGTATCATGGTGACATGTAGGTAACTTAAACCACTCGACAAATGGCAAAGTATCAAGGCGATACGTGGTGGGATTCGAACCTACATCTGAGCAGAAATGCCTGAATTTTGCTCTCCCGTAACGATGCCAAAGGTATATGAAGATGCATCATGACAAAGGTTGTCTGACACTCAGACACGTAGTCTCTGGTTTGTATGTTTTCTCTGCGTTGATATGTCAATGGGGCAAACGAATAGTCCTCCGGTATGCTATGGCCACAGTTGCTCTGTACTTCCTTAACCCATTTCCCTATTCCTCTCTGGGTTTTCCCGTCATTCATTCTGCAAGTTTTTTTTTTTATCATTATCATTATTATTCCCTTCATGTTTCATTTCTTTGACATATTCAAATCATGTCTTTTCAGGAATCTACATTTGCATTGTTTAGCACCTGTTTTCTTTTATTGATTTTAATTTTGAGTGTGCTACCTCAAAGTTACAAGTACTAAGATTCCTGCAAATATTCGTATCTTGGCTTCTACTCTCTCTCTCTCTCTCTCTCTCTCTCTCTCTCTCTCTCTCTCTCTCTCTCTCTCTCTCTCTCTCTCTCTCTCTCTCTCTCTCTCTCTCTCTCTCTCTCTCTCTCTCTCATCACCTGTGTAATGGCTTAGCTTCACTTCCATCAAGCTTGGTGTCCATGCACAAGTATCTAAACTTTCCTATGAGCAAATATATATAGATTTTTTTATAAACTGAAACTTGCCTTTTAGAATCATATTTCACATTTTAGGTGTGGAGAGTAAACACCCAGCACAATGTCATCTGGGTCCATGGTCCAGCTGTGCCAGGTGGTGTGGGATCCTATGTTTACATCTATGATTCCATACTCCCTGATCATCGACATACACAAGAAAACCATCCACCATTCCCAACATTTTTCCAAGATGAGGAGGAAATTGAAGAAGAATTGTATGATAAGGAATTGCATACATTTCGTGAACCCTCAGTCCAGTTTGCTGAAAAATGAACATTATGTGTGAATGCTGATCCTAGAAAAGTATTTACATAGTTGTAGTCTTGTATGGAGTGTAAACTAAGGAGTTGTAGCTTTGCCACCTGGAAGAAGCAGAAGGCTAGCAATCCAGCTCTCCTGCACTCCCTGTGTATATGCATGTGTGCACACACACACACACACACACACACACACACACACACACACACACACAGTGAAAGATGTAGACAGGCCAAGATGTGAAAAATACACATTGTACAAAGTAAGATGTAGACAGGCCAAGATGTGAAAAATACACATTGTACAAAGTAAGTCTTTTTCTTTAAGAAACCCACATGATTGTCACACTTTTAGTGTAGTTATAAGTCAACTACATTTTTATTTATAGTTGACATAAGACAGATGTCTGCCAAGGACCACAAGCAGTAGTTCCATTAGTCCCCATCATGGTTTGAAACTTCAGAAAGCAGAGTTTCACATCTGTCTTGTTGAACACTTCTGAATTCATAAAGAAGTGTTGGTGCTCTTTATTAATCTACTTTATCTCATACTACTTCTTCTACATTCTCCAATGAATAACAAAGGAGGGGCTCCATCATGCATACTCCAGCATCCTCACAAATACTTTATTCATTACAATACACTGTACAATAGTAATCTTTCAATGTTTATTATAGTCCTTAATACACAGTGCACTGTCCCAGCTACCAAACTAATGCTTGTGACTTATATAACTTTTCTTATACTAAGTTTCACTTCCAAAAATAGCACTCTTCATATTAAAATATCCAAGATGACATGGCAAATATTGTCATACCAGAGGAAGCATGTGCGTGTCTGATGACATGGGAAGGGATGATTCTCAGCGAAAGGAAGATCACAGTGCCTTGGTTGGATCAGCACGGATCATCACTAGTGTGTGTAACCAAGGCTCCAGCAGGCAATGAACATGCATCAACTGCTGCCTTAAGAAGCTGCAGCATTTTTGCACAATTGCACACACATTTTATATATATAAATATATATATATATATATATATATATATATATATATATATATATATATATATATATATATATATATATATGTGTGTGAATGGGCATTTTTGTCCAGTACCCTATGCATTCCAGACACCACAGAGTTTGTGTCTGCCACAAAAGTTTGTTGATGAACGAGGTAGCCCTGATGAATGCAGTAGGTAATGGAGAGATAGGTTGAAAAGCTTAAAAACATTTGCACATCAGTGATTTAAAAATATAAAAAGTCTTGTAAAAAATAAAAGTTAAATGCAAAACAATAATGAAAGGAACCTTACCTGTCATGAGTTGATAGTAAAAATGTGAAAGTTTAAGTTCTGCAAGAAGTTGCACATAAATATTTATACTATATTTGCTACACAGTCTTCAGTCCAGCACCTTGTTCAGATCAGCCCACCTAAACAAGTCTTAAAACATTTAATTTTTATAAAACTGAAAATTTCTCCTTGACAATCTTTCATTCTTGGAAAATGGAAGGTACTATACCATATAAATACTTAAAAAAATAGAAACTCAGCATTTCAATGTTACTGAAAATAAAAGGAAGGTGATCATAAAGTGGGAAGAAGACTGTTCACAATTAACAATCATGTCAAATACACATTCACTTTCTCCATCTCTCTTACACACACACAAACACAAACACACACACACACAGACACACACAAAAAAAAAAAAAAAATGGAATATGGATTTCAATGATAGCAGTTCTGCCTTCCTTAGCCAACTCAGGATCATGGAGGTCATGTGGTATCTCCTTGTGGCAGCAATGAGACCAAAGCCAATGCTCAATTAAGCTGAGTTAATGAGCTCTACACAACTTTCCATTATCCATAAAGAGGTCATGATGGTGGCATCATTTTTCTCATAATTACACTGTTACCCTCTAATTATATCAACCTGTTACTCTTTTCTTCCGTTAAAATTTACATATTTTCTAAAAAATGTAGACCTGACTAAAAGGAAACTTAAAATCTTTCTCTTGGGGAAAAAATCACCATTCTTCTAAGCAGGACTGAATGTGTGGGACGGTGTTTTGATAAAGAAGGTAATTGCATTGCCTCGTGAAGCAAAGCAAAGCAGCACCTCAGAGGTGATAGGAGAGGCAGAACATAACAAAAGAAGTTACCAGACAGAGCACCTTTTAGAAGGATTCAGTTTACTCCCAGCTGGACAATTCCAGTCTACAGCAAATTCCTTAACATTGCTGAAAGGTCCATTCACCCTAAATCTTGCAGGAGAATGAGCGCCTGTTAGTATACGCAATTTGAGTGTCTCTGGACGATACTTGCTGCACCAGACATTGGCAGCAGAGAGCCAAAAGAGCTGCTTTGGTGTGTAAGGGAGGGAAGGAAGACTTTTCTCTTCTCCATAACGAGTCACCCACTCCTGGTAGGCAAAATAAGCTTCCTTGATACCTCCATTGTCAGCAATGTTCTCTCCTTGAGTGTTGATGCCATTCAGCTGTGAAAAAAGCTAATTAGATCTAGAACAATGAAATATTAAGAAAGGCATTCAAAGGTAAGGAGTCTTAAAAGGAGAAGAAATAAACTAGTGTGACAGAATAAAGAGACAATATACTTTTTATAAAATATATTTTTTATAATATCTAATATACCAATGTACTAATTGCAAGAAAATACAGAACTTACATTAAGATTTACTTCTGGGGCAGAGTAGTTCCCATATTGATGGATGATGCACTCTGCCTTTTTAAGGAATTTATTCTGAGTCTCCTTCTCCCACCAATCCTTCAGATCTCCATTTGCATCAAACTGTCGACCCTGAATTCAAAGCTGTGTCAGTTTTCTTTCAAATAGATTATGAACCACAAAGTGGAATTTTGCATAAAAACAGTGTAAATGGGAATGTGTTGAACTATAATCCATAGATCATCTAATACAACTTTAGTGTCAGACCACTAATTTTGAATAGGCTTTATCAATATCAAAATTATTAATAAAATATACTTAAAAGGAGATGAATTAAATTTAGGAAGGATCAAAATATGCCTAAAAGCTTCTACTATAATGATCAATAATTACATGCTGATATTCAGACATTAGCATAACTGGATATTCAAACATATTCATATAAAAGAGAAGACTTTTATCTGAATCTTGAAAGAAGTCAAATACGTAGTATAACTAAATGTATTTTTTGTGAAGCACGAGTAGAACTTAAAATTACATTCCAGATTACCTGGGGCAGTTTAAATCCCATTTTGTTTAACCAATTCAAGTCACTTTACAATGAGACTATACTAAGTTATGATATGTACTTAATTATCTTTGAGGTAAAGGAATACTCCACAATATTGAATATCATTCTATAAAACAGTTTGCCAAATGTTCTTTAGTTTCGTCATCTTTTGAGTGACTTCACAAGGGGGAAAAAAAAAAATTATATATATATCTAATATATATATATATATATATATATATATATATATATATATATATATATATATATATATATATATATATATATATATATATTGTAACAATGTAGAACAGGTGGGTTGGTGGGTGGTGGAAAGAAACTCAGGAGTAGCAGGAGTATTTTATTTCTCCAACGTTTTGCCCATAGGGCTTCTTCAGAGAGAATGACAGGCCTGTAGGCAAAGCAGTATATATACAATACAAGTGGATAATTTACTCCCAGCGAGATCTAATAGCACTAGTTCAGAGGTGTTGTGAACCTTCCATTAAAGCTAGTTGTGATCTTGTTGAACATTTCTCTTTGTGTCTCACAACTGAAGAGGGGCAGT
Organism: Portunus trituberculatus; assembly: GCF_017591435.1. NCBI lineage: Eukaryota > Metazoa > Arthropoda > Malacostraca > Decapoda > Portunidae > Portunus > Portunus trituberculatus. Next base: position 31,165,205 of record NC_059301.1, read on the forward strand.
CACAGCTTACCTTCTAAAGACAACTCTCCTTCACACAAAACTACATGCACTTACCACACATACACCCTTCACTTGAAAATCAAAATTTTAAAGAAAAATGGGTACTCCAAACCATGCCTTGGAGTTCTTTTCTGAGGAGGGACCAAAAGTGTCCCCAGGTCGGACACCTCTCTCATTGACGATCCCAAATGCCTTGACACCTTCCTCAACTTTTTCTACATTAACTTCTGCAACATTCACAGTCTTAGATCTAATCTTCAATCTGTAGAACACCACCTCTCCTCTACTAAACCTCATCTTCTTTTCCTCACTGAAACACAGCTGTCTGAGGCATCTGATAGTAGCCTCTTCTCTGTTCCCTCCTACTTTCTCTATTCTCATTTTTGTTCTAAAGCTGGATGTTGTGTCTGTACGCAAAGACTTAACTTGCTCTCGTGTTCATGTTCTTGAATCTTCTGAGGTTTCCACCATCTGGCTTTGACAACAGTCACTCTCTAACTAAATTCATCTGCGCTGTCTATCTCTCTCTTAACTCTTCTAACTACAGTAAATTCTTCGACTATTTAACTTCCAAAATGGAGCACATTCTGTCCCTCTACCCTTTTGCAGAGATTTTCATTCCTGGAGATTTCAATGTTCACCACCAGCTTTGGCTTTCATCTCCCTTCACTGATCATCCTGGTGAAATAGCCTTCAACTTTGCTATCCTCCATGACCTAGAGCAACTGGTGTAACACCCTACTTGTATTCCTGACCATCTTGGAAACACATCCAACATTCTTGATCTCTTCCTCACCTCTAATCCTTCTGCTTATGCTGTCACTCTTTCATCTTCATTGGGCTCCTCTGATCACAATCTCATTTCTGTATCTTGTCCTATTTCTCTAATCCCTCCACAGGATCCCCAAAGCAGAGGTGCCTCTGGCATTTTGCCTCTGCCAGTTTGGGGGACCTGAGGAGGTATTATGCTGATTTTCCCTGGAATGATTTATTGCTTCCGTGTCAGAGACTCATCTCTGTGCTGAACACATAACAGAGGTGATAGCGTCTGGCATGGAGGTGTACACTTCTCATTCATTTTCTCAACCTAAACCTTGGTTTAACTCAGCCTGTTCTCGTGCCATACATGATAGAGAGGTTGCCCACAAAAGGTACTTGAGCCTTCCATCTCCTGAATCTCACGCACTTTATATATCTATCTGGAATCATGCCAAGTCTGTTCTTCAACTTGTCAAACACTCCTTCATAAGTAGAAAATGTCAAATTCTTTCAAACTCAAACTCCCCTTGAGACTTCTGGCATCTAGCCAACGACATTTCCAATAACTTCACTTCTTTATCTTTCCCTCCTTTATTTCATCTTGATGGGAACACTGCCATCTCTTCTGTCTCTGAAGCTGAACTCTTTTCTCAAACCTTTGCTCACAACTCCATCTTGGATGATTTTGGGCTAGTCCCTCCCTCTCATCATACCTATTTCATGTATTCAATCAAAATTCTTCGTAATGATATTTTCCATGCTCTCGCTGGCCTAAATCCTCAGAAGGCTTATGGTCCTGATGGGGTCCCTACTATTGTTCTCAAAAACTGTGCTTCCATGCTTGCACCATGCCTGGCTAAACTCTTTCAACTATGTCTATCGACTTCTACCTTTCCTTCTTGCTGGAAGTTTGCCTACATTCAGCCTGTTCCTAAAAAGTATGACGGTACTAATCCCTCAAACTACCGTCCTATAGCTTTAATCTCTTGCTTGTCTAAAGTTTTTTAATTTATCCTCAGTAGGAAGATTCTTAAACATCTGTCACTTCACAATCTTCTATTTGATTGCCAGTATGGCTTCCGTCAAGGTCGCTCTACTGGTGATCTTCTGGCTTTCCTTACTTAGTCTTGGTCATCTTCTTTTAGGGATTTTGGTAAAATTTTTGTAGTGTTAGACATATCAAAAGCTTTTGATAGAGTCTGGCACAAAGCTTTGATTTCAAAACTGCTCTCCTACGGCTTCTATCCTTCTCTCTGCAACTTTATCTCAAGTTTCCTTTCCGACCATTTTATTGCTGCTGTGGTAGATGGCCACTGTTCTTCTCCTAAATCTATTAATAGTAGTGTTCCTCAGGGTTCTGTCCTGTCACCTGCTCTCTTTCTATTATTCAGTAATGACCTTCTTAACCAAACTTCTTGCCCTCTCCACTCCTACGCTGATGATACCACCCTACATCTTTCCACATCCTTTCAGAGACTACCAATCCTTCGAGAAATCAACAGATCATACAGGGATGCCACAGAATGCCTAACTTCCGATATTTCTAAAATTTCTTTGTCGCAGAGAAAATCTAGTAGTTTTCAATGCCTCAAAAACTCAATTCCTCCATCTATCAAGTCGACACAACCTTCCAGACAACTATCCCCTCTTCTTCAGTGACACTCAACTGTCTCCCTCTTTCACACTGAATATCCTCGGTCTGTCCTTTAATCATAATCTTAACTGGAAACTTCACATCTCATATCTTGCTAAAAACAACTTCTGTGAAGTTAGGCGTTCTGAGGCGTCTCCGCCAGTCTTCTCGCCCTTCCAACTGCTAACTCTGTATAAGGGCCTTATCCGTCCCTTTATGGAGTACTCTGCATGTTTGGGGTGGTTCCAGTCACACAGTTTTACTAGATAGGATTGAATCAAAAGCATTTTGTCTCATCAACTCCCTTCCTCTGACTACTGTCTTCAACCTCTTTCTCACCGCCGAAATGTTGCATCTCCTTCTATCTTTTATCGCTTGTGGAGTCCCCAGTTATAGCGAGGCAAGTAACACTTCTGGGTCAAAATTGACTTACTGACTTGTAGCATGCATTTGATAGGGCAATTTCAGCTCTTTCATGAGGTACCTGACATATTTTGAAAGTTCAAAACATAAATTCTATAAAGTTGGAATATAATAGAAAACTCAAGATTTTCCACTCTCAGACTGCATGGGAATATATCCATGCTAAAGTGAGGCAAACACCGAGAGAAGTACCAGGACCCATCACTATGTGTTATTATGGCGAGTCATCACCTCCCAGCCAATGGATATGTGCATGCTTTGATGCAAGTGCCAAGTATGGTCATTTACCTCATTTCAGCACAGGGCTGTAGTGAGGTAAGCACACACACAGCTGAGTAAGAAGCGGGACTTTCAAATGCTGTTTTTTTATTGATTGTCTGTGCCGCTTATCTAATTATAACAGGGGCAGCCACAGTTATGAGAGTCAAAAATTCAGAATGTGAGCAGCTTCTTTACACAGTTTGCAATCCACCTAACATACAGGAGTAACAAACTCGTATAGGGAAAAATATTGGCTCTTATTAAATGACATTATTCTTCATTTCCATCACTAATTTCCAAGCAGCATTGCAATACAGGTAACTCTTGATTCACGCACATTTGATTTACGCATTTTTGTTAATATGTGACCCAAAAAATATTACAATTAATTAAATTTGCGCGACCGGTTTGCTTATACACAATTTGGCCCAACTGCATTTTCAAACTGAGCGCCACATGCAACTTTAAACTGCGCCCTAGAGAGTTCCGCAGCTGGCTGATAGGTGGGGGCTCCACTGCTCTTTCCTCTTCTTACGCCTCATTTGCAGCACACCAGTGGAAGATGTAGTACCAGAAGAGGATGTGGACGATCCCGTGGAAGCAGTGGATGATGATGTCCTTGACTCAGAGGTGGACAGCAACAGTGAGGGCTTGCGAGGGGTGAAGACATTGGCATCCTGTGTTTATTTTTTTACTAGTGTTTACTTTTATATTGCGGGGTTATTTTTGATAAATGGATTTTTGATAAAGTGGTAAAGCTCAGAGGAAGATGGTGACTGACGGTGGTGTGAGTGGTGAAGGCAGTGACGCAGTGAGTGTTGAGTTTACGTATTCTTTGTTTTGTTGTTTTCACTTATTATTTTTGCTTTCTCTTATTATTTCTTGCTTTTCCCTTTATTTTAAATACAATTCTAGTATTTAGAATGGTAAATAATAAAAACATGTTAATTTAGCCAAATAAATAGAGTATTTTATACAAATTTTTTTTTACCACATCCCACATCCCCCCTATTATCTATTGTTTCTTATGAGAATTACAAGTTTGTTTTACGCGAATTTTGATATACACGATGCCTCTTGGAATGCATCTATCACATAAATCATGAGTTACCTGTACTTTTGAAACAACAGTACTAATCCTGATTCCAAAATCTTTTACCAATCATTGGGATTTTGAAAAAACTTCTAAATGATGGACAGAATACTCACGTATTGAGTTTTCCAGAGGACTGTAGTAAGCATTAACAACAGCAGCAGCTCCATGATTCCTCCAATCTTTCTTATTGACCTTTTCTCGTAGACGCTTGAAAGAATAGTCGGTTCCAAAGATAGTCAAGTTCCTCATGTTTTCCAACAATTCACCATCTGAAATTACCAGCTGCAAGAGGAAAGACTCATTGTTATCAAGTTTCATTTTACATATAATCAATATTTTCTTTATTTATTTATTCATTGTCTAATTTCAAAACTTACAGGTTCATCTTTTTGTATATCAGCAAATATGCATTCAACAAACTTGAGGTTTTATCCAAAGCATTTAAATATCTATAATACTAATATATTTTATTCTTATTCTCCAGTTAGATTTATGGGCTGGTGGGTACAAAAAATAACATCCCCACTTAATCTATATTATACACTTCTATAGATCACCAGTTTTGTCTTAAGGTAAATCAGGGCAATCAAATCAAGTTATATTAATTTAATACTCATACAACATTTATTTGAATTTTAGTTTTCATGAGCCTGTCAGAATCCATCATAACTTGCTTATTCCTTTCAAGAACACAAGAGTTATGCATGTAAAACTAATAGTATTATCACAAATGCCTAACAGTGTAAAGTCCTCAGGCTAGTAGAACCTATATTGTAAAAGGTCAACCTGTCTAATGATAATGCACTAATTGGCATTTCAACTTTATATTCAGATTTCTATTTTATTTATTTTTTTGTCTCCAAAGTGTTTACTCACCCCATCATACAACTCAGCCAACTTGTGGTCCATTAAGAGTTCAGGAGGATAAGCTATGTGAGGGGTGATGGCCTTGGCCTTTGCAAGTGCTCTCTCTCGAGTGAGTGGATCCATCCAGTCCAGCGTTTTCAAGATTTTCTCAAATTCATTACGAATGAAAACAACCATGGAATCAGCAGCTAATTTTGCATCCTCTTTGAAGAACTTGCGTGCATACATGGACCCAACAGCATGAGACAGACTGTTGAAAACAACCAATTTAGAAAAACAATAGAGTTGAAGGGCTACATTAATAATGGTACCCTGTATAACAATAGCAGATATGTCATCCATAAAACACACAATTTGCTGCAGGATAGAGATTTTGGCAACAATGTTCAATTCATATTGATTACTCACCTTCTAGAAATTGTACCCATACATTCTTTCCAGCGAGGTTCCCGGGTTTCCTTCCCAACCAGTTTTCTTGAATACTCAAGCTGTATATCTCTTGCATCCTCTGACAGATATGCTATTGAGGCTGCTGTCGCTCGCCACAACATGTAGTTAGCAATCACTCTGTTATTAAGTAGAAATGTACAAAACAAAATTAAAGAAAATAGTTTTGTTAGCCATGCTAAATGATTACCAAGATGCCCATTTCTGAAACTTCAATCTTGTATATTCCTGTCATATGATCACATCTGATGACGAGTGGAGAATTTTAACACAAAAGTACAATGAAGGAATAAAGAAACATGCCACCATCTTGACTCCATCTAATGTCTCTACTATTTTCAAGTCAGCAGACTCTATTAACAAGGCTGGTGAGACCGTATCTTCCTTGCAAGCTAAAAGAACTACCTGAACTCGTGACTCTACAATGGATAAAATGGAAAGCCTTGTGGAAATGTGGTACATAAGTTTTGTATGTGATACAATGATGCTCCCTTTGTTTACATTCCACAGGTTGCCGGTTAGTGTCTTTCCTGTTTCACTCTCCCTCCCTTCATAAATTTAAGATCATCAACATTATATACATACATACATTAGTGTACATTATGATGACTTAAATTAAACTGCCTAAATGTTTAATTTCATAATTTTTATTTTCATTAAACCTTTCACTGTACTATGATGCACTCTTTGTTTACTCTCACTGTACTATGATACACACTTTTGTTTACTCTCAAGGGAAGTTCAAGTCAGGGGTTAAACTTGTCATAATCGGTTCGCTTAACAAAGTTTTAACGAAGGATTTTTAAGAACGTAACCCCTTCGTTAAGGGGGGTTGCCTGTACTTAGGAATTTCATTTAATGACAGTGGCAGTTTTAGAAATGGTCAATTAGAACTTGAAAAAAAAGACTACCAGAACTATGTATTCACTTACTTCAGGATACTACTATTACTATTTATATGATAACGTTTTTCTATATCTTTTGTATTGAGCATTGAAATTATATGGGGAGCTGTGCACCATACTTAGTTTACATGAGGAGCTGTGCTTTCATACTTTATTTACAAAATTTGAGCAAATTAAACTGAGTGAGTCTGACTGTAAGGAAACTAGAATGAATAAAGAAGGCAACAACAAAGTTTCCTCTGAGTTTAAGTGAACTGTCATGTGAAGAAAAACTATGAATATCCAGTCTTACAAGATTAAAACAGAGGAGGAAAAAAAAATTAATAACAGTGTAGAGTGACAAAAGGACTGGAAAACTATATAGAGAAGACTTACTAATATGGGACACCAGTGATACTAAAGAACATGGAATTAAATTAAGAAAGGATACCTGCAGAAGAGATATCAAGCTCAGCTTTCCACAAATGTGTAGAAGTGTGGAATGGCCTAGATAAGAGAGGTGTTCAAAGAAGTGTAGGATTTTCATGGATGTGAAGACTGGACAGCATGAGCATAACTCTTTTCCTCTCCCCCCCCACCCACACACACACACATATACACGGTTCCCATACAACCTGCCACCTACTGCTAGCAGTAATACTGATGAGTACAAGTGTTGTATTTACACCAGTTAATAATATCATCCTTTCATGGGGTTGAGAGAGAGAGAGAGAGAGAGAGAGAGAGAGAGAGAGAGAGAGAGAGAGAGAGAGAGAGAGAGAGAGAGAGAGAGAGAGAGAGAGAGAGAGAGAGAGAGAGAGAGAGAGAGAATATGTTTACCCTCACAAATATCCACAGTACCTTTTAGGAGTCCTGTTGAGCAGTTGGCCGAGATTTTTGACATAGTCTGGAACATTCACTACCACAGGTTCCTCAGCAGTCACCTGTAATATAAATGAATTGCTAGGTTCAATAGATTATAAACTTGTATGTGATTTATTTCATGCTGCTCACAAAGAGCAACAAAATATCTATATATAAAAGAAAAGGCTCACTAAGCTGCTAGTCCTGAAAGAAGATCAAAAAGATTTAGCCAGAAGTCTTAGACCCCACCTATGCATATTGTACACAGACATGCACATGTATATATATGAGAAAATAGTGAATTGAGTA
>NC_059301.1:31179237-31189237 GCF_017591435.1 Portunus trituberculatus
ATGAGGAGAGATTAAAAGAAATGAATTTGCTTACCTTGTAACTAAGAAGAGAAAAAGGGGATTTAATACAGGTTTATAAACTGTTGAACGGTTTGGATGAAGTGGATAATGAGGAAAGTTGGATGTGTGTAGATATGGAGACGGGGCCACACGAGTATGATACCCAGGCCCTGTAAAATTACAACTAGGTGAATTACACACACACACACACACACACACACACACACACACACACACACACACACACACACACACACACACACACACACACAGGGGTCAGTATTGGCACCAATACTTTTTCTCATATATATAAATGACATGCCAGAGGGAGTGAACAGCTACATAAATCTGTTTGAGACGATGCGAAACTGTGCAGAGTCATTAAACAAAAGAGGATTGTGAAATACTACAGGAAGACTTAAACAAGATCTGGAAATGGAGCAAAAATGGGAGATGGAATTCAATCTGGACAAAAGCCATGTCATGGAAATGGGAAAAAGTGAAAGACACCAGTGGGAATCTATAAGATGGGAGATGGAGTAGAACTAGAAAAAGTAAAAAAGGAAAAGGACTTGGGAGTGACAATGGAAGAAAATAATCAACCGAAGCCATATTGATAGAATTTTCAGAGAACATAATTTGCTAAGGAATATTGGAGTAGCATTTCATTATATGGACAAGAAATGATGAAGAAATTGATAAGTACTAAAATAAGACCTAGATTGGAATATGCAGGAGTTGTGTGGACTCCCCATAAAAAGAAACACATAAGAAAATTAGAGACTACAAAAATGGCTACAAGAATGGTTCCAGAATTTAAAGGATGGCATATGAGGAGAGACTAAAGGCAATGGATCTACCAACCTTGGAGCAGAGAAGAGAGAGAGATCTGATACAAGTTTATAAATTGATTAACGGAATGGATGAAGTGGATAATGAGAAACTGATCCTGAGAGAAGAATATGACTTTAGAAGCACAAGATCGCATAGTAAGAAACTAAGGAAGGACGATGTCTGAGAGATGTTAAAAATTTAGTTTCAAAAGATGTGTTGAGACTTGGAACAGTTTGAGTGAGGAAGTGGTGTCAGCAAAGATACATAGTTTTAAAGAAAAATTGGATAAGTGTAGATATGGAGACGGGACCAGAGCATAAAGAGGCCCTGTAAAACTACAACTAGGTAAATACACACACACACACACACACACACACACACACACACACACACACACACACACACACAAAAACACACAAACAAAAAAAATACATAAGTAGCTCAGTGGTTGAGATGGTTCACAAGAGAGGATTTGATTGTGGAGATATTTGGGTGTGCATGTAGTGTTCATAGAGTGAGATAGGGATGTAAATTGAGGAGTTGTGACCTTGTTGTGGGTGTGTGGTGTGCTTCTCAGGCCTATGAAGATCGGAAATAATGAGCTCTGAGTGTTCCGTAGGGTAACGTGGCTGTCTGAGAGATGCAGAGATCAAACAGTGAAACACACAAACAACACAACACACACAAACAAACAAAAATTAGTTGGAGACTGGCCTAGACATATGTACAGGGGAGAGGCCATAGGTTCTCCTGTCTCCAAATTAAATAAGTGTTGGATCATATATAGGGAATGAATAACGAGAGAGAAATGGAACAAAGTAGCGCTGCCAGGTGCATAGCGGAATCAAAACATATGCCAAGTGAAAACCAAAGGTACATAGAAACTCCTTTTGGTCTAAGGAAACTGTCAGATGATACTATGGACAAAGATTTTTCAGGTTTCAGGGATGAACAAGGCAATATGAGAAGGCTAATCAACGTAGAAAGGGAATTAAGGCATATGAAGGAGGTGATGTCCAGTCTAATGGACAAACAAGACCGATTGATAACAGAAAACACAACCCTGAAATTGAGAGTAGCTGAATGTGAGAAGGTCAGTGCAATAAATCAAGAATTGAAAGAGGAGATTCAGGAAATAAAGAAGCAAAATGACGTTCTAAAAGCCACATGCCAAAAGTACGAAAGCTCTTTAAGGAGCTTGCAGGCTAAAGTGCAGGACGGGATTGGAGATCAGGCAGAAGGTGGATTAGGTGATAACAAGTTGAAGGAACTAAGAAATGAATGGAAGCAGGAGCAAGAAGAAGAAAAACTCAAATTTTCAGAGGTGGTAAGGAGACAAATTCAGGAGAACATAAAAGTCGCTGTAATTGAAGTTATTAAAGAGAAAGAAGACCTGGTGCAGGATGCAGTGGACAAGAAAAAAAGCTTCGTGATTTTTGGTATGAAGGAAAAGAAAAATCCAAATAAATTCACGAGAGAACGTGAAGAAAGAGAATTGAACAAATCTGTTATCAAACGAGTACAAGAGAGCACACAAGAATTTGACCAGGAGGTAGAGGAAGTGATCAGGCTAGGAAGATACAGTGAAGCGGGTATGAGACCAATGAAGGTGAGGATGAGATCTCAAGTAGCTGTAGAGGAAATTATGGCTAGAAAAGGGAAGCTGGCCAATGATGTTGAACACAAGGATATATGGATAAAAAGAGATATGAACTTAGAGGAAAGGGAAAAGGAGAAAGTGCTAAGAAGTGAAGCTAAGGAAAAAAAATGAGAAAAGGACAGAGATAGAGAAGAAGAATTTTTACTGGAGGGTTTTGGATATGAGACTAAAGAAGTGGTACCTAAGGAAAAAAAAGAGGAGGTCGTGGAAGAGGCAATAAATTAAGAATGACTTATACTAACATAGATGGGTTGTTATCAAGCATATTGGAAGTTAGGGATTATTTGAAAGAGTAAAAGCTGGATGTAATGTGCATTGTTGAAACAAAACTGAAAGGAGAGATCCATGTCAACTTCAAAGAGGACGGATATAATACCTGGAGGGGGGACAGGAAGGATAAAGGGGGAGGAGGAGTTCTAATAATGGTTCGTGATAATATATGTGTGGAGGATGTGCAATATGGTGAGGACAAAGTGGAAGTAATAGGAGTACCAATCAAAACAGAAGAATTGAAGAAAAGAAAAATTATAGTTACATATGTTCCACCAAAGACTAATACATGGGGATCAGAAGAACATAAAGATATGCAAAGAGAGGTGATAAAGTGCCTAGATAACATGATAAGAAGAGATAGAAGAATACTTTTAGTTGGAGACTTTAACTGTAAAAAAGTAAACTGGAGAGAGATGGAAGTAATGGATAATGCTGGGCAGTGGAGTGAGAAAGTGTTACAGTTGACTATGGTTAATACAATGGACCAGTGGGTGGAGGAGTCAACAAGGTACAGAAGGGAAGAAGAACCATCATTGCTTGACCTAGTTTTCACAAAGAAACCAGAGTCCCCTCCAATCATACAATACCTTAGTCCAATGGGGAGAAGTGATCATGTGACATTAGAGATGCAAATGCAGGAGGAAGATGAGATAAGTTACAGAGAGGACTATAAAGGAGAGAGATTAAATTATGCAAAAACAGATTTTGAAAAATTAAGGATTTATTTTGCTGATATTGAGTGGAGTAATTTTATGTGCAGAAAGACTGTATGAGAGAAGTATAATATATTCTTACAGAAATATAATGAAGGAGTAAAAAGATTTGTTCCTGTTTATAAAATTCAGAAAAAAACACATGGTTGGTACAATGCTAGATGCATACAGGCAAAAAAGGCAAAAGATAAAGCATGGAAGAAACTTTTAAAGCAGGGTAATTACTATAACAGACGGCAGTACAAAGATGCTAGAAATTAATGTATTAGAGTAAGGAGAGAGGAAGAAAGAAATTTAGAGAAAGATGTAGTGGATAAAAGCAAGGATGAACCCAAACTTTTCTACAAGTTTATAAATGGCAAAACAAAGAATAAAGAAACAATTGAAAAAATAATTAAAGAAGGAGAGACATACCAAACAGAGAAGGAAATGTGTGAAATAATGAATGAAAGCTTCAAAACAGTATTCATTGCAGAAGATGATTTCACAGAACTTAATAGGACATTGGATTGTCAAGGATTACAGGAGATTGCAGTGCACAAAGAGGATATTGGAAGATTATTGGATAAGTTAGAAGTCAGTAAAGCAATGGGGCCAGATGGTGTATCAGGCTGGGTGTTAAAAGAATGTAAAGAGCAATTACTAGATCCAATTTGGGAAATAATTACGTTCAATAAATGAAAGAAAAGTTCCACTAGAATGGAAGAGAGCCAACATAATACCGGTATTTAAAGGAGGAAAGGCAACTGAACCACTAAACTACAGACCAGTGTCACTTACAAGTGTCTTGGGAAGTTATGTGAAATAATTATCAAAGGAAAAAAGGGTTAAATTTCTAGAAGAGGAGCAAGTCATATCGAACAGACAATTTGGGTTCAGGACAGGGCGGTCATGTGTATCAAACTTATTAAGCTTCTACTCGAGAGTTATTGCAGGACTTGAAAACAGAGATGGATGGGTAGACACAGTATACCTGGACATTAAAAGGCTTTTGATAAAGTCCTCACAGAAGACTACTTTGGAAACTAGAGAACATAGGAGGACTGTGAGGAACTTGGCTCAAATGGACAAGAGATTATTTGAAGGATAGGGATCAGAGATACATACTCATCTTGGGGTAAAGTAACTAGCGGAGTGCCACAAGGGTCAGTGTTAGCCCCATTATGTTTCAGGTTTATGTAAACGACATTCACATTGGGATAAACAGTTATATAAATTTATTCGCTGATGATGCAAAGCTGCTAAGAGTTATCAAAACCAGAGAGGACTGTCTGCTGTTGCAGGAAGATTTAAACAAGATCTATGAATGGAGCAAGAAGTGGAAATTGGAGTTTAATGCCAAGAAATGTCACATAATGGAACTAGGAAAGAGTAAGAGAAGACTGGTATGGAACTATTTGATGGGAGAGGAGCAAATAATGAAGACTAAAGAGGAAAAAGATCTTGGAGTGATCATACAAGAAAATCTGAGCCCTGATAAACACATAAGCAAGATATTTGGACTATCATATAAAATGTTGACTAATATAAGAGTGGCATTTCATTACATGGATAAAGATATGATGAAAAAAATCATCACAAGCATGATACGCCCAAGGCTGGAATATGCAGCAGTGGTATGGTCTCTGAGCTCTAATTTAGGATATAAGAAAATTGGAAAGGATACAGAAGATTGCTACAAAGATGGTGCTGGAATTAAAGGACCTCACATATGAAGAACGACTGAAGGAAATGGGACTGCCAACCTTACAAGATAGAAGAGAACGTGGGGACCTAATAACAATGTATAAGATAGTAAATGATATTGAAAAGATAGACAAAGAAGACCTGGTGCTGTTGACAGAAGAAGATGGAAGGACAAGAGGACATGAAAAGATCAGGATGAGATCTTTATGTCTGTTCTTTGAAATAGCTTGCCACAATAGAAATCACCTTTGTACTCTTTATGAATGCTCTCCCTCTGTTGTATAGGACACTATGTTCAAAATTTTACAGAAAACATTAGATTCAGAAAATAACAAATTATTATGATGTGAGATTATGAGACAGCTGATTCATATTGCTTACATGCAGGAGTGAATACTTGCATTGGACCCAAATTTTCCTTTACTTTTTAAATATTTTAGATTGCATAAAAGGAAGATTTTATCCTTTATTAGTGAGTTAGATGTCATTATTAAGTTCACATTTTGTGGAGCTGAGCCTTTCAACACACTAGTTTCATTCAAGGAGCTGTGTCATTGTGACAGTAGTGAGCAAATGTTTAGGTCAGTATTGCTAGAATAATCACTAGTCTCGGTGTGTTTGAGGTTATCTACTATATTATGATGAGTCCTGGTGGAGGTGCTCATATTTTAGTCAGGATTGGCATTCTTTAAGTATTGTCACTTACTTTCTTTCCTGTTAACCTTTTTTTTTATTTTTTTTTTATTTGTTTGTAAATTTTTTGAGTGATTTAGTTAGCACTTATTGTTTTCCTTATTTGCTTGCACACTCCTTTTCTTGTAATGAAAATCTGCTGGTGTGATGACTTCCTTTATGAAATCTATTTTGAAATTGGTTTGTGAGGAATAATGAGCAAGTGCAGGTAGATCAAGGATGAAGCATCTTCTGTTTTTTTTTATTAATTGATTAATTCATTTTTTTCAAATGTACCTGTGATAATATTCACAGCAGAGTCTTTTATGGGGATATTTAATGACCATTTCATGATGGATAAAGAATAGTTAATGAATATTCATGAAAGTTTCTTGATATATTCCATTGCTTTATATTTATTATTAGATTATTTATTGTTGTTATTATTATTATTATTATTATTATTATTATTATTATTATTATTATTAGATTATTTATTTATTATTATTTTTATTTTTTGAGAAATTATCGTTACAAAGCATTTCACACAACTATGGGTATTGCATACTTGAGGATGTTACATGTATGAGAAAAAAGGTAATTTATATGCTTAGTGTAAGGCTTTGAATGAGTACCCTATTGCCAGAGGGAGAAGAGAGAGCAGAACAATAAAACAGAGAACAAGTCATCCTTGGCATGAAATTTTAATATTAGCACTGAAACAAAATCAACTCAAGCTGAGTTATGTTGTGTTCACTTTACAAGTGTATGCACACAAGTCTTCACTGTGACCTTCATTTGAATATTGCACATGCTTACCACAGTCATAGTAATCAGATGCATTTATTTTGAAAATTAAAATGAAGCACTTTTCTGTCTAAATGCCTTAATGTCAGAGCTGTTGGTAGAGAAGGCTCATTATAAATTGAAGAAATAAAATCATGCACAATATTAAACATTTTATTAAGAGAGAGATAAAGTTTTGTTAATAGTGCTATTATTTTTACCATCTGAACTGTTTTATTTTTTTGCATTTGTGACCCACTTTTAAGTTACTATTGTTTTGATTATTTTTATTGTGTGTGTGTGTGTGTGTGTGTGTGTGTGTGTGTGTGTGTGTGTGCGTGTGTGTGTGTGTTTTATTATTATTTTATTTGAGATTGCATTGTAAACATTTTGCTTTCTTTCACAGCCTGATGAGGAAGATGACCCTTACAAGTTTGAAGAAGAGGAGTTAGATCGTGCACGGGAGGAAGCGAAGAAGTTAGAAGTGGAACGACAACGAAAGGCATCTGTGTCATCATCTGGTGTCTCTGATCGCTCACCACTCAACCATAGCTTTGACTCTGACCGCTCTCCTGCAGCTTTTTCTTCTGAAGGCGAGCGATCACCCATGACTAGATCTCCTCATACACCTGGATTTGGCTCAAAACAGTTTTCACCAGTCCCTGAAAAGTCACCAAGTGTTCCAGCTTATTCTCCTAGATATGAAAATGCCCTGTCAAAAACATTTCCATCATATGATCCAGATAAATCTAAATATCAGGCTAATGGGGCAATAAAAGTAGGTTTCTATCAAGACATGACTGACAAACCTAATACAGACAAACCCGAGAAAAAGAATGCAGATCAGAAACCAGCAGAATCACCTGTTTATAGCCCGACTGTGCCATATATGAGTTCCTTTTACTCAAATAAAGCTGAAGCTAACAAGAAGCAAAAGTCTCCAGCTGGTTATGCTAGTTTCTACAGCTCAGATTCCAATCTTGACAAAGCTAAGACTCCCAATTACTATTCAGCATCTGCTCCAGCTACCCCAACAGACAAACCGTCCCCTGCTGCTGCAATGGGAGCTGAAGCTGCAGAGAAACCAAAGCCACAGTATGGTTACTATTCCTATGATACTAATAAACCTCTTACTGATCAGTATAAAAACACAGGCTCAGTACCACCACCACAGTCCGGCAAAAAAACATCTGGATATTATAATGCTCATGATGGTCCTAAGAAACAGCCAACATCTTTATCGCCTGCACCTCAGTCTGGCCCTCTCTCCACTGAATTAGCATCACCAGGTCAAGTTGCTTTGCCAATAGCAAGTCCAGTTTTACCCAGTAAATCTGAAATGCAGCCTTTAAAGAAAAGAGCAGCTATAGACCGAGGTGGTCAAGATTACACCTCCACTACACCTGTGGCAGCAAGACCTGAAGTTCCTGTTGGTGGACTTACACCACCTTGGACAGAACCAAAATCAGTAGAGGATACCACAACACCTCCCAGTGTTGCAGTTCCCTTTTCACCTCATACTTCGGCTTTACCTGCCAATTTAGCAAATTTGTCTCAGATAGTTTCCCGCATCACAGAACCAGAATCCAGCAGACCTATTGAGAAGGAGTCTGCCAAGACTCCTGAATCTCAGCGGCCTCCTCCTACTTACCAAACTCCAGACCCTGCGATTGCAAAGGGTTTGTCATCTCCTATGTACAGTGTATCTGGAGGACAGACTCCTACGCAGGGTCAAGTTTTAGAATTAGATCGTAGTGGAATAAGTTCTGTAAATGATTTGAGTGAGTTGCACTCACCAAGCTTATCAGTCCCTGGACGAGTGCCACCAGCAGACCTTGCCCACCAGCTGGAAGCAGATCAACAACCAAATTATCATCAACAAATTACCAGTCCCCATATGCAAACACAGCCAGGCTTGGCATCACCTCAGCAATTGTCCAAAGGCCCACAAACACCCCAGTCACAGTTGCACAGTGGTCCACCGCCTCCAGCTGCACATCAGAAACCCACCGAAGTCACTCGTCCAGCCAGTCGTGACCTACCCCCTGCTCATGTCACTGATAAATCTCACATGTACCTGTCACAAAAAAGCATATGGAGCTCTTCCTTAGCAACAAGTTTAGCCTCAAGTCTAGCCTCCAGTTTACCATCTAATATTGTCACTAGTTTATCAACAAGTTTAGGTACAAGTTTAGCAACCACTTCTGTGATTGCTTCTTTGCAAAAGATGGGATCCTTACCAACTGAGCGCTTAACACCTCTTGATCGTGCAGCTTTTGCCTCCCTTGCAAGTCGCACAGGACAGACAAATCTCTTTTCTCATGAATTATTACCAAGAGGGTCAGTTGGTGCTGGACAGACTCAGGTGGGGACTGGCCCAAGCAGTGGAGGTTCTTCAGGAGGGAGCAGCTCAGCTGGTACAGCAGCATCAACAAGCAGATCTGCTTCTAGCAGTGCTACAGGAGGATCAGCAACTGCATCAAGTAACAGTGTAGAGTTGGGTATTGGACGTTCATATGCAAATATGATGACTGGTCAGTCTTCCCCTTTGTTTGGTCGAGCAGAAGGAGCTATCACTCCTGGGCCTCTACCAAGGCCAATATCTGGTTCTCCTTCCCCATTCTTATCACAGTCACCAGGATTGAGTGCTGCATTAGGTCTGCCTGGTGCACCACGCACTCCTACTCCAGCCCATCAGCAGTCTCATCAAAGTTTGTCTGGATTAAGTCAAGGGACTTTTCCATCTTTGTCCCGTGATCCAAGAGATCCCATTTCTCAGTCTCATCCATCTCTTCAGATTCCGAGTCTCAACTCAATATCTTCCAGCCAAGCCCAGACTCTCAGCCATCTCAATGCCGCCAGTCTTGCATCTTACTCCAGTCGAGATTCATTGGCACCGATGATCCAAGGAAGTCGTGGTCTTGTAGACCCTACATCCCAATTTTACCAGCAGTTCTTTCAACAGCGGCAGGCTCAAGAGGAGCTTTTGCTGAGAACTGCTGGAGCCCATCCCTCTCAACTAGCTGCCCACCAGTCCATGATGTTCCAGCAGGGACTCATGAGTGCAGCCAGTTTGTCCTCAGGCTACCCTCCCTCCCTTGGCCTCAGGCCAGGGTCTTACCAAGGAATGAATAGACCATGGCTCTGAAGGCATGATCCCACCTCAAAGCTAAAGATCCACCATGGCTATAAGATTGCAGGTCTTGTTATTTTTATGTAGTTTTAGTTGACATTTTTATGGGTTACCTGTTGTCCTAATATATCTCAAAGGTGGTGTCTTATACTAACTTCAGTGCTGTCATTGTCACATTGCAATATGCTGTATGTGCAATATTTTAGCAGCAATTGTAAAAATTCTTAGTTTTATGTATCAAGT
>NC_059301.1:31194237-31196737 GCF_017591435.1 Portunus trituberculatus
TATTATTTTTATTATTATTATTATTATTATTATTATTATTATTATTATTATTATTATTATTTATTATTATTTCATTTACTTAATTTTTACTCTAAGTGAGGAGTGTGAAGGAACATGATCTAAGAGAATTTACAGATACTGTGTCTTAACTTTACATTGTAATATTTGCTTCGGTTATATACAAATATCTCTAGACTCGTGTCATCATTAAGGTGATAAAGAACTGACATAGCCATGCTGTCAACTGTTATAAACTAGATTGACTAGAAAGTCACTGGTTATGATTTTCAAGACAAGTCTATATTTTCTGCTCCGTTTTAGGTGTACCAACAAAGTTTGTTGGTAACTATTATTTAGGTGTATTGCAGTGGGGTTTACTTCAGTAAAATATCAAACTTTTAATTTTGGTTGCATAATTGCTAAGCATTAAGAAAAGCTTAGGAGAAATTTCTCCATATTGTATCATCATTGAATTAGTAGTGTATTTGAGCACAAATCAATTTTCAGTAATTTACTTTAATTTTGGAATTTTAAAGTTTTCTTACATAAAAAGTTTCCCCTCAGGTGCCACCTCACATGTGAATTAAACAATTATTATACAATATAAAATGGTTGAGGAAAATAGCTAGAGCATTTTTTTTTCTTTTGGTGACTGCAAAGTGGGAATAGATGTTGACCTGTAAACTGAAAGGCCAAACAGAGGTAAAAATAATTTAATTGAAGATAAGAAAATAAGAGAATAAGAATAAGAGATCAGGAAGAAGATAAAAAGACTGGGAAGAGGAATGCTAATAGTGTTAGAAAGTATGTAGCATATAGCATAAAGAAGGTATGTGATAGAGGGAAAAGAATAGATTGTGAATGGAGAGACTAGACAAAACAGGTAGCTGAAAAAAAAAAGAAAAGAAAAGAATAGAAGGTGGTAATTCTCTGTTTTTAAAGAAATTTCAAGTGTGGGAAGAGTGAAAGACATTCTAAATCTCCTCCAACACACACACACACACACACACACACACACACACACACACCCAGTAGCTCAGTGGTTAGAGCGCTGGCTTCACAAGCCAGAGGACCGGGGTTCGATTCCCCGGCCGGGTGGAGATATTTGGGTGTGTCTTCTTTCATGTGTAGCCCCTGTTCACCTAGCAGTGAGTAGGTACGGGATGTAAATCGAGGAGTTGTGACCTTGTTGTCCTGGTGTGTGGTGTGTGCCTGGTCTCAGGCCTATCCGAAGATCGGAAATAATGAGCTCTGAGCTCGTTCCGTAGGGTAACGTCTGGCTGTCTCATCAGAGACTGCAGCAGATCAAACAGTGAAACATCACATCACATCACATAGTGTAGTGGTTAGAATACTCGGCTCACAGCTGAGAAGGCCTGGTTTCAAGTCTTGAGCGTGGTGAGGTAAATGGGTAAGCCTCTTAATGTGTAGTGCCTGTTCCCCTCAGCAACAAGAAGGTATGGGATGTAACTCACTTTCCCAGTGTGTGGAGTGTGGTGTGGTCTCAGTTATACTCACGATCGATCTATGACCTCTGAGCTCAGTCCGTAATGGGGAAGGCTGGCTGAGTGACCAGCAAGCGGGTGATCATGAATACAACACACACACACACACACACACACACACACACACACACACACACACACACACACACACACACACACACACACACACACACAAGAAGATCTGTGTATGTGGAATGAAAGAGTGTCGAGAGGGCATGGGAAAAAACTAAAAATGGCCACTTATAGGAGAGATGTGAAAAAATATAGCTTTCCTCATAGAAGGGTGGAAGCATGGAATAGTTTAGACGTGGAAGTGGTCAACGCAAGGAATATTCATGATTTTAAGAAAAAGCTGGACATTAGTAGATATGGAGACGGGACAGTACGAGCATAGCTCCTTTCCCGTATGTTACAATTAGGTAAATACACACACACACACACACCGCGTAGTGTAGTGGTTAGCACGCTCGACTCACATTCGAGAGGGCCGGGTTTGAGTCCCGGTAAGCGGCGAGGCAAATGGGCAAGCCTCTTAATGTGTGGCCCCTGTTCACTTAGCAGTAAATAGGTATGGGATGTAACTCGAGGGGTTGTGGCCTTGCTTTCCCGGTGTGTGTTGTGTGTTGATGTGGCCTCAGTCCTACCCGAAGACCAGTCTATGAGCTCTGAGCTCACTCCGTAATGGGAAAGACTGGGTGGGTGACCTGCAGGTGACTGAGGAAATGAATTACACACACACACACACACACACACACACACACACACACACACACACACACACACACACACACACACACACACACACACACACACACACACACACACACACACACACACACACACACACACACACACACACACACACACACACACACACACACACACACACAGATATAAGCACCTGCTCTTTTTGCAGATTTCATAATTCTGAGTTAAAATCCATTCCTGCTTTCTGCTACACCAACCAAGATTTTACCTTCAAAAGACCATCTCTG